>NW_025976861.1:7048-7225 GCF_021869965.1 Rhincodon typus | reverse complement strand
ATTTGGTCCCTTGAGCCATTCAATAGGATTGCGGCTATCTGACATTCCTGATGTCCACGTTTCCAGCATTTTTCCTGTAACCCTTAATTCCCCTACAGATCAAGAACCTCCGCCTTAAAAATACACAAGGACTCTGCCCTGCCAGCTCTCTGTGGCAAGAAGTTCCAAAGACTGTCA
>NW_025976861.1:1003-6948 GCF_021869965.1 Rhincodon typus | reverse complement strand
CCAATGAGAGGGCAAATCCTGTCAGCATTTACCCTGTCAAGCCACTTGTTGAAATCTGATTATAGCAATGAGAGGTGATCTCATTAAAGCAAACCTCCAATGCGTAGTGTTCCAATCACTCAGTCTGTGTCACTGATTAAAGGTCTTTCTACTGTGTACTGTGTTAGAACCCTCGTGGAGATTTTAAAAATCAATTTTGGTTTGAATTTGAGAGCTGATTGGTGACCTCTGGACTGTGAGCAGCAGTTGTGTTAAAAAAAAATACAAAAGCCATTGCTTGTTTCTGAGGCCAGGCCTGGAAGTTAATTGCAACTTGTTTCTTCATCAAAAACTCTGCAGACTCTTTTGGCCATGAATTAGGTCAGTATCTGGGAGCAGAAATCTGGGACAGAGCATGGTCAAACTGAAGGAAGTGCCAGAGTTCTTTAGAACTGGGGCTTTCTGAGAAAAAAAAAAGTATTTGGCTGTTGATGTGACAGCATAACGATTTGACAATCCTGTGTACGTGTGAAAAAAAAAATCATGGAAACTGCTTAAGTAATCTGGTCAGTTATGTTTCGATCTTTTCATTTACCCAGTGACTGTTCATATATCTGTCTTTGGGTGAATGGGATTGGAAACAAAGTTTATTGGTTAAAATAATTTCTGTGTTCATTGAGGCATATGTACAGTATGCTGTTGGGAGATGCTTGTGCATGTGCTCGTGACCGAGACTGATGGTAAAATGTCCACGTGCACGTCTTTGCTGAGCTGGCTACCAGTGTGAAACAGGTTGGGAGAAAGACCACAGAGTGGAGGGAGAGAACCAAGCATTTTGGGAGCATATGGTTTGGATATTAGGGTTATTCTTCGCCCATCACCCGACCACAAAAGCCAGGCCATTGTTTCTCTCACCCAGCCACACCCCCATTCCGTATCTAAAGCCCCAGTCCCACCCCTCCCTTTCCCTTCTCCCAGTATCAGCAAACTTCCAAAGATATTTCTTACATAATTTGTTGCTTTTCTCAGAACATTCAAGAACTTGAGAACTGGATAGAAAATGAGCGACAGAGCAGCCACTCCAGAAGCTTCCAAAATCACTCTGCATCTTCTTGAAAGACTGCAGTCAGTGTGGTGAAGTTTCTCTGAGATTGATGTTTGGTAAGGAGTTACAGGGTTTTCATCCAGTGGTGATAAGGTAGTGCTGATATCTGTTTCAGTTATAATCATTTTGTTTTTATATTCCACCTTCAACAGAATAGAAACATAGAAAATAGGAACAGGTGCCAGTCTTTGTAGCTTTTGATCTTGCTCCGCTAGTCAGTTTGGTCATGTTTGATCATTCTACTTATTAGCCTGTTCTCACTTTAGACCCATACTGTTTGATCCATTTAGCCCTCACAACTGCATATACTTCTTGGAAGCATTCAACGTTTTGGCCTTAACTGCTCTCTGTGGCAGCGAATTTCACAGGGTCACCAGTCTCTGCGTAAGAAATGTTTCCTCATCTCGGTCATAAACGGCCTAGCCCATGCCCTTAAACTGTGACTCCCTGGTCCAGGACTCCCTGGTCATTGACAGCATCGTTCCTGCATTACCTTGTTAGTCCTGTGAGAATTTTATTCATTTCTGTGAGATCTTTCCTCATTCTTCTAAACTCCAGTAAAGTTCATCCCAACCAATCCATTCTGTCCTTGTACGTCAATCCTGCCATTCCATGAATCAGCCTTGTGAACCGTTGTGTACAGCCTCCATAGCCAGAACATCCTCCCTCAAATCAGCACACATACTCCAGATGTGGTCTTTTTTAACCCCTGTACTAATTTCAGCACGACATCCCTGCTCCTGTACTCAAATCTTCTTGCTATGAAGGTCAAAATACCATTTGCCTTCTTCATCTCCTGCTGCACCTGCATGCTTACTGTCGGTGATTTGTGTTTTCCTGGTTTTGCGGTCCAACTGGGTAACCTTGAATTTATCCACATTATACTTCATCAGCCTTGCCCTTTATCCCACTCACTCAACTCCAAATCATACTGAAGCATATCCGCATCCTCAAACAGTTCACTGTCCTACCCAGGTTTATGTCATCTACAAGCTTGTAGATAAGACATTTAAGTTTCCTCATCTAAATCATTAATAGATAGTGTGAATATCTGGAGTCCACCACTAATTCCTGCGGACCCACACTGGTCCCTGGCTGCCACACACAAAATGACTGTTTATTCCGACCTGTGTCCCAACCAGTTCAGTATCCCCCGAATACCCAATCCCACGTGCTTTAATTTTACATGCTAATCTCTTCTGTGGGACTTTTTGAACGCTTTCTCAAAGCACAAGTAAACCACATCCACTGCCTCCTTTTTCAACTGTAAATGTTGAATTCTTGAAACATTCCAGCAGATTTCTTGTGTGTGATAACCCTTTGTAAATCGATGCTGACTGACTTTGTCCAATCCTGTCACTGTTTTCCAGTGTTAGGCTAACTGGTCTATAATTCCATGTTTTCTCTCCACCTCCCTTTTTAAATAGTGGGGTTACACGAGCTACCTTCCAATCCATTGGAACTGTTCCAGAGTCTATCGAATCTTGCAAGGTGACCACCAATTTCCTCAATTTGGATTCAAGCCCCTAGCTTCAGAATACATTCACTACCTCTCAGGCTACTTTGTTAAGTACTCTGGGGTGTAGATTACCAGGTGCTGGGATATGTTGGCATTTAATCCCATCGATTTCCGCAGCACCGTTTTCCTACTCATACTGATTTCCTTCAGTACCTGTTTCCGATTTGTTCCCCAGCATTTTAGAGATATTATTTGTGTCATCCTTTGCGATGACAGAACCAAAATATGTCGTTAATTTATTCGGCATGATAACTACCCCTATTTCTGATTGTAAGGGATTTGTTTTCATTAATCTGTTTTTTTCTGTTCATTATATCTTTAAGAACTTGTTCAAACAGTGCGTATGTACCTCAGAAGCTTACTCTTATGCTTTATTTTTCCCCTCTTAACCAATTCCTTAGTCCTGTTTTGGTGAAATCTGAACTGTTCCAGTCTTCAGATCTTCTGCTCTTTTTAGACAATTTGTACCCGTCTTCCATGGATCCTGTACTATCCCTAATGTCCCTGGTTAGCCATGGCAGGGCCACCTTTCCTGTTTTATTCTGTGTCTGACAGGAATGAACAACAGTTGAAGTTCCTCCATGTGCTCTTTAAATGTTTGTTATTCCTTTCAAGCTATGTTCCCCAATTTATTCTAGCCTCTCACACCTCATACTATCTTATTTTCCTCTATTTAGGTTTTGGCCCCTCGTCTCAGAATCAACTCTGTCACATTCTGTCTTAGAGGAGTTCTATCACCGAGATCTTCATTCTCCGACAAGGGTCTTCACCCAGCAAGATTTGAATTACTCCCTTCTCATTACACAATGAAAAATTCAAAATTAAAGTTGTCATAGTCTCAGGGAGAGAGAAAAGGCTAATGTGTTTTAACCTGAGGGTCAACGTGCCTCACGCAAGTAGCAAGGCTAAGAATGTGGGACCTTCATGGTGACCTCAGGCCGTATAGGAATTTTAGCACGTGCTGTTGGCGTCACTCTGAATCTCAAATCAGCTATCCAGCCGACTGAGCTTACCCACACCCAGCATTACACAACACACAGTCGAGATAGCCTACCTCCATTTGGGTCCTCAATGTATTGATCCAGAAAACCACCTCATACACATTCTAGGAATTTCTCCTCTATGCTTTTGTTACTGATTTGATTTGCTCAATCTCAATTTGCAGATTGAAGTCACTCAAAATAATCATAAGACCACAAGATACAGCAGCCGAATTAGACCATTCGGCCCATCATGCCTGCTCCACCATTTAATCATGGCTGATATGTTTCTCAATCCCATTCTTCTGCTTTCTGCCTTCTTCTGTGACACTTGATCCCCTCATAAATGTAGAACCTATCTGACATAAAGAAACTCCACAGCTTTCTACGACAATGAGGTGCACAGAATCACCACCCTCTGGCTAAAAAATAACCCTCCTCGTCTCCGTTCTAAAGGGTCATCCCTTCACTGTGAGGCGGTGACCTCGGGTTCGAGTCTCTTCTACTAGTTGAATCATCTTCCCCACATCCATGTATCCAGGCCTCGCAGTATTCTGTAAGTTTCAATCATATAGAGTTGTAGAGTCATACAGGATGGAAACAGACCCCTGGGTCCAACTAGTCCATGCCGACCTAGTTCCAAAACTAAACCTGACTGCACTTGGCCCATATCTCTTGAAATATTTCGTATTCCTGTACTTTTCCAAATACCTTTTAAACATTGTAATTGTACCCGGTTCCACATAGGAACCACTCTCTGTGTAACAAAAAAAAAAGTTGCCCCCATGTCTGTTTTTTTTTAATCCTCTCACCTTAAAAGTTATGTCATCTAGTCTTAATCCTCTACACTGGGGCAAAGATACCTGCATTCACCTTATCTCTACCCCTCAGGGTAGTGTTGTACCTGGGTGCCTTTGTGCCAAAGATGGAGCCGTAAGTGGCGACTTGTAAACTTCTCACTATACCCCTGTGCGTACATGTGACAATTCACAAAGCTAATTTAGTTTGCTTAAAAATGTGCCCCCTAGACTTGAAATCCCCATCCCATGGAAAAGACGCCTGCCGTTCTTTGTACAGAAGATTTTATAAACTTCTATAAGGTGAACCTCTTACGCTCTTGTGAAAGACATTGCAGCCTATCCAGCCTCTCCTTACAACTCAACCCTCTATTCCCAGCAACATCCTGGTAAATCTCATCTGAAGTCTCTCCAGCTAAATAATATCCTTCCTATGACAGGGCGATCAGAACTGGACACAATATTCCAGAAAAGGCCTGCACAACCTCAACATGATGTCCCACTCCTATATTCAAAGGTCTGAGCAGTGAGGTAAGCCTAATAAATGCCTTCTTAACCACTCAGTCCACACATGACTTAAACTTCAAAGAATTAAGTAACTGAAACCCGAAGTGTCTCTGTTCTACAACACTACCCAAAGCCCTATTTTAATTGTCTAAGTCCTGCCCCCATTTAGAATTAGATTCCCGTCAGCGTGGAAACAGGCCATTCAGCCCAACAAGTCCACACCAAGTCTCTGAAGAGCATCCCACCCAGACTCAGACCCCTACTCTATCCCTGTAACCCTGAATTTCCCATGGCCAATCCACCTAACCTGCATATCTATGGGCTGTGGGAGGAAACTGGAGCACCCAGAAGAAACCAATGCAGACACGGGGAAAACGCGCAAACTACACATATACGGTTGCCCGAGGCTGAAATTGAGCCTGGTCCCTGGCACTGAGCCACTGTGCCAGCCCTAAATGCAATACCTCGTACTTATCCAAATTAAACTCCGTCTGCCACTCGTCAGCCCATAAACCCAATTGATCAAGATCTCTTTGTAATCTTAGATAACCTTCTTCGTTGTACACTTTCCCACCAATTTTGGTGTTACCTGCAAACTTACTAACGAAGTGTTCTATATTCTCGTCGAACTCATTTGTATAAGTGACAAACGAAAGTGGACCCAGCACAGATCCCTGTGGAGCATCACTGGTCACAGGTCTCTAGTACCAACAACAACCATCCACCACCACACCCTGTCTCCTGTCATTAAGTGAATTAAATATCCAATTGGCAAAATCGCCCTGAATCCCATGTGACTTAACTTTACTCATTCGTATACCTTGTGGAACCTTGTCAAGGGCTTTAATCAAGTCCAAGTAAACATCACTGATCTGACGTCGTTGATCATCTTGGTTACTTCATCAAAAAAAAACTCAATCAAATTTGTGAGACATGATTTCCCTTGCTCAAAACCGTTCTGATTATCCCTAATCATTCCTTGCTTCTCCAAATGCTATCTTTCAGAATCACCTCCAATAACTTAGCCACCACAACCGAAGTCAGACTCACAGGTCTAT
>NW_025976861.1:0-903 GCF_021869965.1 Rhincodon typus | reverse complement strand
ACCTCACTCATATTTATAGATAAAACAAATATTTCTGCAAAGGAGCCCCGCAATTTCCTCCCTTACTTCCCAAAATATCCTGGGATACACCAGATCAGGTGCTGGAGATTTATCGACCTTTATATTTTCTAAGGCTTCCAGCACTTCCTCTCCTGCAATATGAGCTGTTTTCAGAACATCAGTATTTATTTCTCTGAGTTCTTTTGCCTCCTTCGGTCCAACTTGTCCATGCTGGCCAGGTTTCCTAAACTGAACTAGTCCCACTTGCTTACATTGGTCCATATCCATTTAAACTTTTCCTATTCATGTACATGTCCAAATGTCTCTTCAATGTTGTAAGTGTACCTGCATCTACCACTTCCTCTGGCAGTTCATTCCACACACGAATGATCCTCCGTTTGAAAAGGTAGCCCCTTGGTTCCCTTTAAATCTTTCTCCTCCCAGCTTAAAAAATGTACCCTCAAGTTTTGAGTTCCCCGATCCAAGGGAAAAGACTTTTGCTGTTCACCTTATCTACACCCCTCATGATTTTATAAACCTCTCCAAAATATCCTTCAAAATCCGACGTCCCAGTTGGAACAACGTCCCAGCCTATCCAGTCTCTCCTCATAACTCAAACACTCCAGTCCTAGTGAAATATTGAGTGTAAGTGTAGCGTGAAGGCACACAGAGCAGAAAGTCAATCCAACTGTGAGAAACATAATCTAGTCCCCATTTCTTTGGCCCTTGGCCAAATAGTTTGGCAACAGGAACTGTCCAGCTTCATACATAGAGAGTGAACATTTGAGCTAGCTTTCTCCACAGTCAAAACTGGCGTGAAATTTAATATATCTCCCATTGCTGAGTTTCAACATAAAGCGTCCTTCTTGATCTTTAAGGTGCCCAACTCTTTTTATAGTTGCT
>NW_025976860.1:0-7225 GCF_021869965.1 Rhincodon typus | reverse complement strand
GATTGGCCTGCTGTGTTCATCCAGCCCTGCACCTTATTGTCTGAGATAGTAGGAGTTTGTTTGCTTCACCATGATACACTAATAATGTATTTAGCTTTTTTATTACTGCTAATACTGACATCTGTTTTACAGGAAACAGCAGCAGGTTTGAGCTGGCCCCTGTCACAGCAGTGAGTGTTCATCTCTTGAATAGTGATGGAACTGAAGTCCAAGTGAACGGTCCCATCTGTGTGACCATTCCCCTGCCGGCCAAAAGCTCTTTGAAGCATAACGATGCTCTTCCAGCATGGAAGTTTGATAAGAAAATTGGTAAGCAATCCAGATAATTTGTTAACATTTTGAAGACAGAAGACTGGAGAGCTAACTAATTGTCTGTTCTCCGAGTGCAGTGCCAGGAAATTACAGAAGGTTCTGTTTTTGTTTTTCTTATTGAAAAATTTTCTTGGCAAGTAGAAAACAAAAGATCCTGTTCTTGTGTTTTGTGCAAGTATGTTTATTTTCATTAGCTGTGTGCTCCTCTCGTTAATTCTATTCTTTTTTCCCTGTTTTCTGAAGTCACTTATTTGTATTGTGCAATTATTAAAATTAGCCTTTGAATTAGTCCACAAATACTACTATCCTCAAACATTTCTTTTCACTCCTAACTGGGTAGTTCATGCAGTGGCTATGTAGTCTTGGCCATTACTCAAAGCTGTTAAGCTCACAAATCCTTGGTGAGCAACTTAAAAAGTGAGCTTGGCCTTGGAAACAGGACTCTGCCATTTAGTCCCTTGAACCTTCTCCACCAATCAATGAGACCATGGCTGATCTACAATCTAACTCCATGTAGCCATCTCTACCCAATTTTCTATTAAGACCTCTAATTTACAGTGAACGATTAGAGTCATAGAGTCATTCAGCACGGAAACAGAGCCTTTGGCCCAACTCATCTATGCTGACCAGGCTTCCTGAACTGAGCTATCCCATTTAACTGCATTTGGCCCATATCCCTTGAAACATTTTCTAAACATGTAACTGTCTAAATGTCTTTTAAATGTTGTAAATGTACGTGCCCCTACCACTTCCTCTGGCAACTTGTTCTATGTACGCACCACCCTCAAGTCCAGTTTGAATCTTTTCCCCGTCACCTTGATCAATGCCGTCTAGTTTTGGACTCCCCTACCATGGAGGAAAGGACCTTGGCGATTCACTTTATCTATGCCCCTCATGATTTTACAAACCTCTATAAAGTCACCCCTCAGCCTCCTACGCTCCAGGGAAAAAAGTTCCAGCTTATCCAGCCTCTCCTTATAATTCAAACCTTCCAGTCTTGGTAATATCCTCGTAAATCTTTTTTGCACCCTTTCCGGTTTAATAACCTCCTTTCCATAGCAGAGTGACCAGATCTGTATGCAATACTCCAAATGTGGCCTTACAATGTCTTGTACAGCTGTAACATGTTGCCACAACCCTATACTCGATGTTGTGTCTGATGAAGGCAAGCTTGCCAAATGCCTTCCTCACCAAATTAAAACCAATTTTCATTTGTGAAAAATTGTTAAAATCTTTGACCATCTTTTGTGTGTAGAGATGTTTCGTAATTACACATCAGTATCATGTTCCTGTGATGTGGCGTTCGCGGTGCTCCAGGTGCAGTCTAACTTGAACTGTTATAAAGTTGAAGCATGACTTATACACCCTTGTATCTACACCACTGGGTATAATTGCTCTCATTCCATTAGCTTCTTGGATTACTTCCTATACTTACGTAATTCAAATGCTCTTTGTGCCTAGATCCCCAGCTCTCCACTGTGTCTAGCTTTGCACCATGAAGAAAATAGCTTGTCCTGGCCTTTAAGGTCAAATGTAGATGACCTAATTTGCATATATTGAAATCCATTTGCCACCTTTTTTTCCCATTCATTTAATCTATTAATATCTATCAATTGTATAGCAAGGTGCCTCACCCAGGAGGCGAAACACCAACTACTACTCACTCCCCATCAAGCATATCTCATCGTGGGATATTTCAATGATATTGCTGATAGTTACAAAGGATTGCACTCTCCGGACTGTCTCTCTCGTTCTACTTTCTGAAGAAGGCTACAAGAGGGCATGTTAATGAAAGAAAAGGAAAAAGATGGAATTGAAAGTGCAGTTTGAGGCATGTCCTACAATTCTTTCTTATTGAACCAATGCTTCTAGGTGTTTTAATTAACTAAACTGTGTGGGTTTCATTTCTAAAATCTATAAATCAAAACAAAACCCGACCTGATGTTTAGCTTGGAGATTTCGATTTCTCCCTGTTATTTTGCTTATCCCGGTATTCTCCTGTGGTTTTGTAAAATCATTTGCCATGTAGATTTAGGCAATTTTTTTGCGTGGTAAAAGGAGTGTCAGAGATGGTGTTCATATGCTGGTAATTTTGTATCGCACCATTTTGTATGTTTATATGGACAGACAGACTAGGCATAAATATGTAGTTGACCTTGAAGTACTCTGCCTTCAGTTTGGCAGGTCCGCATGCTATTTAATCATACCTACAGGTTGTAGATTTCTCAATTTCATTTTGTTACACTTCACCATCAAATACACTAGACCTCTTCTGATTTGCTGGTTGGGTGTCAGCCAAATGGTACATTATAATGAGGGTCTAATTAACCGATGTACAATCGTTGTACAGAATCTACTCACCATGAGATCATAATTTTATCAGCTTTTGTCCTTTTAGTTTTTGAAATCTCCGCACTGTTGAGGTGTTTTTCCCCACAGACAGAAGTTTCTGTTGGTGTCACAATTAAATATTTCAATTTGGTTACATTTTTGCAATCTTTATTCTTCCAATAATTGCTACTCCTGATATTTTCTATCTTTTCGACCATTACAATTCCTGTTCTTTATGGAAAGCATTTTTAATATTTTTCTGCTTTTGGTGTCTTTCTCTTTCAGTCCAACTCTTCTCTAGGTGATTCTAGTGATCTGTGTTAGTTGGGGACTTTCCATGTGAAATTGCCAGATGAAATGAGATAACTGATTAGGCTATTAAGTATATGGTGCTGAACTATCCTTTTTAAACAATGCAAAGAGTAGGAAATGTCAATCAAAAGTGTTTTCAAGCACATGAGTAGTGTATATTTAATTTCAAATGAAGCAAAATGAAGTAAAAGTCGCAATAATAAAATCAATTAACACATACGATCAGATTTTCACGGTTCTGTAAGTTTAATTGCAGAGTAACTGAAAATGAAAAAAAAAACTGTGGTCGTACTGAGTATTTGTCACTAAATTTCTTCTAGGGCATTGATTGGACTAAACGTAGAGTTCAAAGAATACATGTTTCCTTACCAATTGAGCTTCTAATGGGAAATAATGAAGCCAGCAAATGGTATTTCATGTGCACAATGCAGCACTATGATCGACATGAGGTCTTGCTACATGTGAGCTTCAGATACCTGCCTACGGTGTATGTGCTCATGACAGAAGTCACATGACCACACCAAACTAGGAGGGAAATTTGTATACAATTGCATTTGAATCGAAAATCCCCTTTTTTATGCAAAGAAAAAGTATGTGCATTATCATGTATATTTTGAGTTAGCAAAATGATCAAGTATATACATGGTTGATCATATATGGGTTAGCAGTTTGTTATTCCCATCAGTCTATGCATATGCATAGGACACACAGTCCTGAAATCAGGCTGCTCTCTATAATTGTACACGCATGTGTTCTTGTCAGTGGCTGTTCATCAGACAGAGCGGTTCATCAGGTTGTTTCCACAGGAAGTGTCGTTCCTGTGTCATTTGTTGTTCTGGCACCCATTGTTCCATTTCTGTTGTTGGGTTGCTGTGGGTTTGATGATTGAAGTGTGAATTGTTCAGGCACTACATTCATGTCATCCTGATCAGGTGATTGTGGTACAGTGTAGTGTGATTCACTGGAATCTTCAGACAATATCTCTCCGCTGCCCATCTGGACTTGCCTGTTGTGTTTCTCTTTAGCCAGAGGCTTATTTGTGAAATCAGCTTCTTGCAGTGAGAACGTTGCTTTCCCCATGCTGGACGTGTCTGATTTTACTTTACATGACGTCCTCAATATTATTTGCATCATTTGTCTGTGATTGTTCTGCCCTTTTTTGCCCGGTTGATTTGTCAGATTAATGCAAAACCTGATCTGTTCTGCCATATATATGCTCTAGCTGCTGATTCACAACCTCAGTACTTCTGCACATATCAATTGATCCTCTGAGTATAAGTTTCTCTTCTCTCACTAGGCGTGTTCAAACTGCAGCGTCTCTTATGCCTAATACATTTCTGTCTTTAATTAGAACATCCATTAATTGTGCACCTCATGAGTGAAAGACAATATGCACGTCAGTTGAATCTTTTTCATTTAGGTCTGTAATATTGAATACATAACATTTATGTGTAACATTCATTTGGCACTCAGAGTACCTTCAAAGCAGTTAAAATTTCTATCAGAGAGATTTAGTATAGAATATATTTTGAAAGTCTCTTCACAGCAGTGATAAACTTATAATGACTTGTAACTGTTTGTTCAATAAATCTGTTGCTGTTTCATAATTCTGCCATTATGCATGGAAGAAATTCCAGTTTTGCTTAATATCCCCTGTCATTTGAACAGGAGCTGGTAGCTGGTAGCGGAAAAGCTGCAGCCATTTTCTCTTAATCAGTGTTTTAACTGTGAATGGATATGGTCATTTAAAGAACTCTAAAGATATTGTACGGTATGTAACTTCGCTTTATTTGTCAGATATCCTAAGAGTTATATTAAAATAATAATTAGATGGGATGTCCTAAGAGCCAGATCACATCTGATATAAACATTACTGTTTAAATGTATCCAGGACAATGTTTGCTAAACAGAGAATTATTATTTCAAGTAGCAGCCTTGCAAAAGCTGTCGCTGAATGCCTAACAAAAATAGGCACAAAAAATAGTCACAAAGTGAACAAAATTGTCCTCTGCTACTGCTGGACTAATTTCTAGAGAAATAGCAACAATGGAAAATGTAGGCTAGAAGATTGTGAAATTTTAAAATTCAGCAAAAGAAAACATTGTGAAAAAAAAGTGTAACATTAGAGGTATGAGAGAAAACTTTCAATAAGTATGAAAACAGAGTAACGCTTCCCCAAGTATACAAAAATGACAAGAATAACTAAAGTAAAGGTTAATCCCTTGGAGGGTAAGACTAGAGAATTCATAAAGGGTGACAGGAAATGGTGAAACTTTGAACAAGTAATTTGTGTTTGTCTTCACTGTAGAAAACATAAAAAGGATCCCTCAAATAGTGGAAAGTTAGGCAAAAGGAAAGGAAGAACTTAAAACAATTACAATATCCAGAAAAAAGTACAGGGAAAACAAGTGGTTGGCAGGTCCTCTGGACTGATGACCTACATTCCATGTCTTAAAAACGGAAGTGGCAGCAGAAATGTGATGGATGTATAGTAGTAATCTTCCAAAACTCCCAAGATTCTGAAAAGGTTCTGGAAGTTTTGAAAACTGCAAATGTTACACCTTCATTCAAGAAAGCAGTGAAACAGAAAGCAGAAACCTATAGCCCTCTTAGGCTAACATTTTTCATTGGGAGGATATTATAATCTATTATGAAGGAAGTGGTATCATTTGGAAAATCATTAAAAATCAGGCAAAGTCAACATGGTTTTGTGAAAGGGAAATTATATTGACAATTAGAGTGCTTTGAGGATGTAATGAGTAAGGTGGATCAAAGGGAACAAGTAGATGTGGATTTGGATTTCTAAGTTTCCAAGATGATTTCAATAAAAGGTTGCTATACAGGATAATGGCTCAGTGTGTTAGGGGTGGTATATTAGCATGGGTAGGGGATTAGCTAACTAAACCAGTCAGAAATAATGTTGTTCAACTTGACAAATTGTGATTGGTGGGATCAATGATGCACCTCAATTATTATAGTAATGTGTAGTATTGGATTTATATAATGACTTGAATGAGGAGACTGAGTGTATTGTCAAATTTGCTGAAAATATGTGAAAGAGTAAGGAAGTTCCATTTGCTTTCCACTTTTGGCCAGTGGCTGAGTGGATGATACAACTTGATGACTTCCTATGGTCCACAGCACACTCGCCAGTCTTCAGACAATTTGATTCATTCCATGTGATATCAAGTAACACTGGATGTTGCAAAGCTATGGGACCTGGTAACAGTCTGGCAATAGTATTGAAGACTTGTGCTGAGCATTCACTGTGCACCATCCAAGGTATTCCAGTAAAGCTGTGATAATGGCATCTACCTGGTAATGTGCAAAATTTCCAAGGTATGCCTTATCCACAAAAACCAGGAATAAATCAACCTAGCCAATTACCACCACTCCACCATCTGCAAAGTGATGGAAGGGATTATTGATAATGCAATCAAGTGACATGTGCATAGTAGAAGGTTGTCCATTGACACTCCATTTAGGGCCCATCAGCTCCTGACCTCATTACACCCTGGATCCAAACATAGATAGAAGTACTGAATTCTAGAGGTGAGGTAAGAGCAATTGTCATTGACATCAAGGGAATTAGGAAGCCAATGTTGGCCTATATTGCAAGCAAGATGGAGCACAAAATAAGGCACATCTTGCTACAGTTGTGCAGGATATTTGTAAGACCCCACCTAACGTATTCTGAGCAATTTTTATCTCCAGGTAGTAGAGGCAATTCAGAGAAAATTAACTTGGCTAATTCCTAGGACGCTGGGTCTTTTGACAATTGGTAAGCAGGTTGGGCCTAGGTTCATTGGAATTTAGAAACAGAAGAGGTAATGTTTTTGAAACGTACAAGATTTTGAGGGACTTTTTGACAGGATAGATATTGAGAGGTTGACGTTTCACTTCAAGGCTGGAGGGTAGGGTGATAGGCTCTAGAAAAAAGTTCCAAAAATGGATGCTGGGTCTCTGAATATATTCAAGAATGAGTCGTACAAATTTTTGATCATTTATGGAGTCAAAGGTTATGGAACATAGGGGTAGGGAGGCAGGCAGGAGTTGAGGTCACAATCAGATCAACTATGATTTTATTGAATTGTAGGTCAGGCATGAGAGCCTGAATGGGCTACACCTCCTCTTTAGTTCTTACTCCACTCTTCTTTATGCTATGTGCTGCATAATTGTCATCAGCTGTCCCTCAATCAAGTATGACTTCTATTCAGGGTCATGAGTTTTTACGAGATAATAGGAACTGCAGATGCTGGAGAATCTGAGA
>NW_025976859.1:1489-7226 GCF_021869965.1 Rhincodon typus | reverse complement strand
AGAAAGGCGCAGTACAAGCACATCTTCTTGCTGTCTGCAGATAACAGAGTCTTATGTGTTACGATGTGTAACATCCAGTACACAACAGCCTGCCACAAAATTCGTGAGTTGATTGTTTCATTTCTTCCTGAAATTACGTTCAACCTGCCAGGTTTACTGTTTAAACAAGGCCTGGCTATCAACTGAGAAACGGCATGAATTGGCTGATTCAATGTAGCACCTTTGAATGAAGGAGTTACACTCGCTATTTTCTATTCTAAATGAACTCTACCTTAATCTAATGAAGTTTGGAAAATTAAAACAAACACATAACTATCTTACTATCGACTTATTTTAAAAGTCTAGGATAAAACCTGTCGGGACCCGTGGAATTATCAACTCGCACTTCCAACAATTTACTCAGCAATACTTCCCTGGTAGTTACAATTTTCTTGAGTTCCTTCCTTTCAATTGCTGATTTACAGCTGTTTCCAGCACGCTGCTTGTAATCTTTCTCGCGAAAACTAATGCAAAGTATCTGTTTAATTCCTCTGCCATCTCTTTATCCGCTATTACTAATTCCCGAGACTCATTTCCTGTCGGACTAACAGTTACTCTGTTAACTCCTTTCTTTTTTAAATGTCTGGAGAATCTGGTCCTCTCTGTATTTTCATATCTTTTGCTAACTTTCTCTTTTACTCTCAAACTTTTCTCCTTATTAACCTTTGAGTAATTTTTGCTTTTATACATTATACACACACACACACACACACACACAGACACATATATATAATATATTTCTATTATATCCAATGTTCTGACATGCCATCTATCTCTGCAGCATTATGTGTCTTTTCTTTGAGCTTAAAAATATTTTTAACCTTTTAGTTGACCTTGGATGGCAAGTCCTCAGCATCAGTTGGATGTTCTGTATCCTTGGGCTGAGATCTTTAGCAGGTTCAGAGTGTGATCCAATTGCATGTACGTTCCCATTTGCAGGGTCTGTATGAGTTGGACAGTGTGTTTCAGCTGTGCAGTGATTGTACTGATGTCAGCCAACTGGACCTTATATAATATGAGTTCCCTGATTGGGGTTATTAATCTGGTCCAGTCAGGGAGACTTGGCAGACATAAAAGGACGAAAGTCAAGGATAGCGGTACCACCTGAATGCCTGATTCAGTGACCGGCAGTGCAATTCTCAAACGCTATGGATTTGTTAAATAAGGATGACGGGATGCCGGCCTTTGAAGAGTTACTTCAGGTTAGACGATATGCATCAATACGAGGGCCTTTATCTGTGAAAGATTCTTTATTATTGGCAGGTCTGCATCAGTTGGAGACACTGTACACTTGAAGCAGCCCAATCAGCGACACGAATGAGGATGGGTTGGATGCTCAGTATTGGTCGTAGTGTCTGTATCAGTGCTGGTGTCTCTGCCAGCTGTGGGGTCACTATTTCTTGTGTGTGAAGTCTGCAGAGAGGGATTGATGTCTTGTATGTGGAGAGCACTATTTCTGACAAAATGCTGCCTCTACTTTTTTCTTACATATTTACTGTGATCTGGCTTGCGCAATTGGGTCTTGGTGTTGAATGCATTATATTTCAACAGGGATTTAACTCACTGGTGTAATCTGCTCAAGTGGGAACTGAAGAAAATCTGGTTGACGTTTAAGTCCCACAATTCCTCGGGTGACCCACAGGACAGACAATAAAAGCTATCAGACTGTGTTACCTCCATGTCAGACTCAGGGTATTAACTCAGTGAGTGTCTGCAGCACAAAGGGACTGGTCAGTATACGGTGGAAATGTATCGGCCGATTGAGCATGTTCAGAAACTTTATTACATGGTTCTTGCTGTTATTGGTGTTCCTGGTGAGTCACTCAAGGCACTGTGTTTGTGTAAATCGGTTGTGGGATGCTCTCTGCCTTCACTTTGCAACTGAGAATGTTAGATATGGGCCTGATGCTCACCAAAATAGACACGAAAATGACTGACACAATTGAATTGACGGAAAGTCATGAAATTACTATGCAGTTTGATTCTACTATCCTCAGCTGTGAGCAATCCTCTGTGTGTATCTGAGGAAGTTATGCATAGGAGCCAGAGATTTGATCCACATCATGATAAATTCATGAAAATTTCTGTCAGTGCAGAATTGTACAGGAAGCACGGCACTCGCCCAAATGAACTAAAGTGGATCAATGTTGACATTAAGTCGTTTTTTGTTCTCTAAAAATACATTCCTTTGAGCTACCATTGTGTTTTATCAGCACAATATATTAAGAATAGCTTTGTTATCGAGATCATACATTGGTAATAAGTCGAACTTTCTTGGTTTCCTGTTGAACTATTCCAAAAGTAACAGTTATCAAGTCGTCACTGACTTTTCAGTCACAACGAGCACTGTTACAGCATTCAAATTCACTTCTTAATGAACACGAATGTTGTTTCTGTAGAAATGACACTGAGTTTCGGTTTGCCTGCCACTTCAAGACACCGCTGTGTTCCCTGGCCCACATCAATGTCTCGGGCTTGCTGCAGTCCTCCGGTCAAGATCAGTGAAAGCTGGAAGAACAGAATCACATTTTCTGCCTCGGAACCCCGAAGCCTTCAATATTGAGAACAATAATATTAGACCCTGAGTACCTTTTTTCATGTCCTTTACCCACTCTCACATCCCAGGCCCTGTCATGGTATGGGCTGCTTTCAGCACAGCCAACCTATTCTTACCTCCTCGTTATCCCCCAAGATCAGCTTTTCTCCTCCCCTGGCTTTATTCCTTCATAGGACCTGGCAATCACTGGCTGGTCTGGTATTTATTACCCATCCATAGTTGCCCTTGAGAAGATGGTGGTGAGCTGCCTTCTTGAGTCATCTGCAGTCCATGTGCTGAAGGAAGACTCACAATGCCCTCAGGGAGTTTATTCCAGGATTTTGACCCAGTGACATTGAAGGAACGGCAATATGTTTCCATGTCAGGATGGTGAGTGGCTTGGAGGGGAATTTGCAGGGAATGGTTTTCTCATGTATCTGCTGCCCTTGTCCTTCGGGATGGAAGTGATTGATGTGGCTTACTATCATCCACCCTTTGTCTGTCTAACTTTCTTTCATTCTCTCTCTCTCTCTCTGTGGGCTCTGTCTCCACCTATTCGCTGACTCATTTGACCCCCACATCCCCTGTCTTCAGCACTGGACATCTTCCAACTGCTGTCCTTTCTGAAGAAGGGTCACTGAGTTCAGAAAGTGAACTCTGTTTCTCACTCCACAGATGCTACCAGACCTGCTGAGATACTCCAGCAATTTCTGTTTCTGTTTCAGATCATCAACATCTTCCATTCTTTGTTTTATCCTTTCTATGAGTAAGTCTTCTTACTCGCTGTAGAAATGACTTTAAAGGCATTCTATTTTCTGGATTGCTGACTAACTCATATTGGAACATAATCCTGAGACACTGTGATTCATGACGACTGAATATTATTGATATTAGCCAGGTTTAATTTTGAGCTGAGCTGCTAGATCGAATTTCTCAATGTTTCAGATTGTTTCAAGTGTAATATGATGAACATATTCAAAGCAGAAACCCGAGGGGCTTGCATTACAAAGATTCATAGATTATCATTAAATGATCTTTGCCATTGAATGAAAAACCCCTGGTTTTGAAAACTGAAAGAGTACTGAAGCTTTGCTTGGATTTGACACACTGCTCAAATAATGACCTGAAACAAATGCTCGCACTCAATCAGATATTCGTTTTGTCCGAGTATTTGGTAAGCGTTCTGTTCTGTTAAAAATGCATATTCAGGTCTGTTGTGATTACTGTTCTTAACATGTGCATTGTACAAGTTTGGACGAGTTTACAGATAAATTTACCAATTCGATTCAAGAGAAGGCTTACTCCCTTCAAATCTGCCCCTCCATTGACTACCATCATGGCTGAACTGATTTGAACCTTAAATCCGCCAACCCCTGAAAATCCTTCACTTCTGTGCCAACCAAGAATTCATCCCCCTCTACTTTAGACAATACTCAAAGACTCTGCCTCCACAGGTTTTTCAGGACAAGAGTATCAAAGACTGATGGCCATCTTTAATTTTAAAAAAATGTCGCCTCTTCCCTCCTTAAACTGAGCCACCAATTATTTTGAAATATTTACCTCTACTTCGATATTATCTTCCCAACGGGAATGTTCTCTTGATAGACAACCTGTCGCGACTCGATAATTTCTTGTGTGTTTGAATCTATTCAAATCTTAGAACTCCAGCAGATGCAAACCTAACCTTCTCAAAAATGTTCATCACAGGACAACTCGCCCATTCTAGCTTTTACTACGTGTGGAACTGCTTCTAACACAGTTATATCCATCCAATGATGGGTCGACCAATGCCATACACAGTCGTCTCACCATATTTACTGCAGCAAAAATTTCTTATTTTTGTCATAAATTCCCCTCTCAATTAACAGCGACATAGTGTCGATCTCCCTCATTGATTTTTGTACCTGTATGTTTTTTTTGTTTAAAATTTATTTTAAATTCATGCTCTGGGAGAAGAGGAGACCTCTCTCCGTATAGCTCATATCCTAACATCCAAGCAGCATCCTGATAAACGTCTTCTGCATCCTCTCCACATCCTTCGTGTAATGTGGCGACCAGAATTGAATGCAACACTCTAAGTACAGCCTAACCAAAGTCTTATGATGTTGCAACATAACATCCTGACTCTTGTACTCAATGCCCCAACCAATAAAGGCAAGCATGCCACATGCCTTTTTTTACCACCCTATGTACTTGTCTGGCCAATTTCAGGGAGCTACGGACTTGAAACCCAAGGTCGTCTGTACATCAGTGCTGTTCAAGGTCCTGCCATTGAACACGTTGTTATAGTTGAGAAAGTGCAGAAAAGATTTTCAAGGATGCTGCTGGAACTGAAGTTTTTGAGTTTTAGGGAGAGGCTGAATAGGCTGCTACCTTTACTTCTGGAATGTTGGAAGCTGAGGGGTGGCCTCACAGTGGTTTATAAAATCCTGAGGAGTATGGATAAGGTGAATAGCCAAGGCCTTTCTCCGAGGATATGGAAGGAGAGGGCATTGGTTTAAGGTGAGAGGGGAAAGATTTAAAAAGGATCTGAGGTATAGCATTTTTCTCATGTCAATGATGATTCCATAGAACCAGAGTCAAGGGACAATGCAGTCAGTGACCATTCAACTGACACCCCATTTTAGTGCTACATTCTAGCTGCTTCCAACGTAACCTTGCAGGTTACCACTCTTCAGGGGAATTACCATAACCCTTGTAACTGCTTCAGTTTTTCCACCTCAGTGACCAAACGTGGCAGCGGCATTCAGATACCCAACACCATCTGGATGAATGAAGAAAACAGCTGCAGATGCTGGAAAACTGAAATGAAAGCAGACAGCTCTGGAAGTATCTGTACAGACATCAACAAAGTTCATGTTTTGAGTCCAGTGAACTTTGTTCAGAACTGTCAGTAGCTAGACATAGGTGGTATATATGATAATGAAAGGGAACTGATGGGAAGGAGTGAGTATATAGGTGGAGACAGAGCCCAGAAAGTGAGAACGGCAGTTAGTCAGACAAAGGGATGGTTGATAGTGAGACAAGGAAGGAGAAAACCTGGCAATGAGGATAACGATTAGGTGAAAATGAGTTGGCAGTGCTGAAAGCAATCCATGTGATCACAAGGCCTGCGGTGTGGCGGCTGGGGTAAAGAGTATGAAAGGAGGTGGACAGATTCAA
>NW_025976859.1:0-1479 GCF_021869965.1 Rhincodon typus | reverse complement strand
GTGTGGCGGCTGGGGTAAAGAGTATGAAAGGAGGTGGACAGATTCAACAGTTCATTAAACAGCTGCCTTGAATATTACAATGGAAGATTTAAAGAAATGAATGTCACAAAGTTACAAAGTAGGACTATTTTTCCTCACTGGAATCAGATAGCAAAAGAAAAATGAGGAAGTAAGTTTCTAATGAAAAAGAAATCAGATTGGCCGAGTGCCATGGTTTACAACTTGCTTGAGGAGCATCAGAACATGGGAAGAGGAATTGGCTATTCATTCATTCACGTCTGCCCTGCCAGTTAGTACAGTCCTTGCTGATTAAATTATTCAATACTTTTTATCCTGACAGTCCATGTAAGCTTTCACGCCATTGATAATAAAGAAAGATGTCTGCCTGAAATGTGCTGTAAGACTGAGTGTCTTCAAAGGGCTTGATTAGATAATTCTAAAGATTCATAGACATTGGTGGGAGAGTAGACAGTGAAGAGGGTGATCCAAGAGCAGAAAGGGACCTTGATCAACTGGGCCAGTGGGCAGAGGATTGCCATATGTAGTTTAATTGAGGCAAATGCGAGGTGTTGCATTTTGGTAAGACAAAACAGGGCAGGACTCATGCAGTTAATGGTGGCGCCCTGGGCAGTGTCCTCGAAATGAGGGATAACAGGGTGAAGGTACATAGCTCCTTGCAAGTGGCATCAAAGGTAGACAGGGTGATTAAGAGAGGGTGTTTGGCATACTTCCCTTCATTGGTCAGAGCATTGAGTACACGAGTTGGGATACCATGTTGTTGCTGAAAAAAATATTGAGAAAGCCACATTTGGAGTAATGCGTACAATTCTCGTCTCCCTGCTATGGGAAGGATGTTATTAAACCGGAAAGGGTGCATAAAAAGATTTCCATAGATGTTACCAAGCTTGCGGCTCTGGGTCATGACAAGCAGTTGAAAAGGCAAGGACTTTGTTTTTCCCTGTAGCATCAAAGTCTGAGGGGTGGCCTGAGAGAGGTTTATAAAATAATAAAGGGCACAGATAAGGTGAATAGGAAAGGTCGATTTTTTCCCACGTTATGCAGTCCAAAACTAGAGGGCACAGGTTTAAGGTGGCACGGGTGAGATTTAAAAGGAACCTGAGAGGCAACTTGTTCACCAGAGGGTGGTGCGTGTATGGAACGAGCTGCCAGAGGAAGTGGTAGAGGCTGGTACAATTAGAACATTTAAAAGGCATTGAGATGGGTACATGGATGAGAAAGGTTTAGAGGGAAATGGACCACATACAGGCAAATGGGACTCATTCAGTTTCGGAAAGCTGGCCAGCATGGGCGAGTTGGACCTAAGGGTCTGTTTCTGTGCTGCATGACTCCATGACTATGTGACTGCACCTGAGTAAAAACATTTCTGCTCATGTCAGTCCTACATTGCAGCCCTCTGATTACAAGTCTGGATTCCCCTGTTTCTTCTGGTCTTTTCCCTATCTCCGATTGATCATTGGA
>NW_025976858.1:0-7227 GCF_021869965.1 Rhincodon typus | reverse complement strand
CCCCTCCCCGCAATAAAAACCAAAACAGAATCCCCCTCGTCCTCACATACCACCCCACCAACCTCCGGATCCAACGCATCATTCTCTGACACTTCCGCCATCTGCAATCCGACCCCATCACCAAAGACATTTTTCCCTCCCCACCCTTATGTGCTTTCCGGAGGGACCACTCTCTCCGGGACTCCCTTGTCCACTCCACAATCCCCTCCAGCCCCACCACTCCTGGCACTTTTCCCTGCAACCACAGGAAGTGCTACACCTGCCCCTACACCTCCCCCCTCACTCCCATCCAAGGCCCCAAAAAGACTTTCCACATTAAGCAGATGTTCACCTGCACATCTGCTAATGTGGTAAATGGCATCCACTGTTCCCATTGTGGCCTCCTCTACATCGGGGAAACCAAGCGGAGGCTTGGGGACCGCTTTGCGGAACACCTACGCTCAGTTCGCACTAAACAACTGCACCTCCCAGTCGCGAACCATTTCAACTCCCCCTCCCATTCCTCAGACGACATGTCCATCCTGGGCCTCCTGCAGTTCCACAACGATGCCATCTGAAGGTTGCAGGAACAGCAACTCATATTCCGCTTGGGAACCCTGCAGCCCAATGGTATCAATGTGGACTTCACAAGCTTCAAAATCTACCCTCCCCCTACCACATCCCAAAACCAGCCGAGCTCGTCCCCGCCTCCCTAACCTGTCCTTCCTCCCACCTCTCCCCTCCTCCCACCCCAAGCCCCACCCCCATCTCCTACCTACTAACCTCATCCCGCCCCCTTGACCTGTCCGTCCTCCCTGGACTGACCTATCTCCTTCCTACCTCCCCACCTACACTCACCTCTACTGGCTCCATCCCTGCCTCTTTTACCTGTCTGTCTCCTCTCCACCTATCTTCTCCTCTATCCATCTTCTATCCACCTCCCCCTCTTTCCCTATTTATTTCAGAACCGCCTTCCCCTCCCCCATTTCTGAAGAAGGGTCTAGGCCCGAAACGTCAGCCTTCCTGCTCCTCTGATGCTGCTTGGCCTGCTGTGTTCATCCAGCTCTATACCTTATTATCAAAGGTTCTGCTTGAATGGCTTTTGAGAAAGGGAATTCCAAACCCTTTGACAGAAAAAATGTTTCCGCATCTCTGTCTTAAATGGGTTACCCATTATTTTAAACACAGTTCTAGATTCTCCCAGAAGAAGAAACATCCTTCAACATTCACCCAGTCAGGTTCCCTCAAGATTTTATATGTTTAAATTAAGTCACCTCTGATTCTTCTAACTGCCAGAGTATCCAAAACTAGCCTGTCTGGCCTTTTCTCATAAGGAAATTTGCTAATTCTAGGCATTCGTCTTGTAAACCTTCTCCGGACAGCTTTCAATGCGTTAACATCCTCTTGTAAGAACAGTGACCAGTATTGTACATAGTAGTCCACATGCAAGACAGATTTCTTTACTGGTGTACCCCAATCTCTTGGCAATTAGGGCTATTGTACTATTTGCTTTCCTAATTGCTTGTTATATGTGCATGATAACTTTTGGTGAACAAGTAAAAGGGACAGGCACGTTCCTCTGAATACCAACATTACAGGATAAATGTGAGCTCACTTTTTTGTTTAATTGTGAAAGCAAATTGTGTGAAGTAAAACAGCTGTAGATTTCAAGACACACAACTCTATACCCTAAATTGGCTTATTTTATACTTAAAAGCATTTACAGAAAAACAGTAGCGAACAGGCCTAAACATTACATTGGAACTAAGTTCTGTAAATATTTTGTATGTGACTCTTGTGAGTTGTTGTATTTTATAAAGGTATGTTGCGATGGTAGCTTGTTATCTTATGTTAATTAGCCTTTGGTAAAATATGTAATTATTTTTACAAGTCAACCTAGCTTGTGAAAACAGTGTTAAGGTTTGAGTCCTGATAATCATGTACTATGGTCTCATGGTTCTCTGGAAAAAAGAAGAAATAACCTGTAAAAGACAACATTGCCCTTTCAAAGTGACTGGTATGGGAAACAGTCACAAGAAAACAGGAAGTAACTTATTTGTGTGTGTGTGTGTGTGTGTGTGTGGAGAGAGAGAGAGAGAGAGAGAGTGAGAGAGAGAAAGAACTTCCAGTATATGTGCATGTGTAAGTTGGAGAGTTTTATTATTTTTACTTAGACTGAGTTAATCGCAAGAAGTTTGCTTTCCCAATTGTTTCTTATACCTGCATGATAAATTTCTGTGAGTCATATACAATGGAGGCACAAACCACTGAGCATCAATATTTCCTTTCACTGTTTAAAAATATTCTGCTTTTCTATTTTACATTACCAAATGGATAGCTTTGCACTTCCCCACTATATATTCTTTACGTCATTTTCCTGTTTTCTCAGATTAGGGGGTACCATGGTGGTAATATCACTGGAATAGCAAATCAGATGCCCAAATTAATGCTCTGAGGATATGGGTTTGAACCCAATCACAGCAGATGGTGAAATTTTAAGTCAATTAATAAAGTTCAGAATTAAAAGCTAGTCTATTACTGATGATGAACACACTGTTGTTTATTGAAATAAAACATCTAGTTCAATGATCCCTTTAGGGGAGGAAATCTGCTAGCCTTACTCAGTACGACTTATATATATGTACAGACCCACAGAAATGGCTTGTTCCTGCCTCGCAAGCCATCCAGTTCACAGCATTGTTATAGTATAGAAGGAGGTCGTTAACCCATCATATCTGCATCTTTCCAAATTACCATTGCACCTTGAGCCATTCTTCAGCCACCTGCATATAATGTTGCACATGGTTCTCTTTCAAATAACCATCTAATTCTCTTTTCAATGCCTCAATTGAACATGCCACCACCACATTCTCAGGTAGTACATTCGAGAATCTAACCACTTGATGAGTGAAAAAGCACCTCCTCACATCACTTCTGCTTCTTTTCTTAATTACTTGAAAATCTTTGCTCTCTTATTCTCAAATTTTTTACACATAGGAATATTTTCTCCCTAATTACTGTGTCCAAACCTCTCATGATTTAAAACACTTCAATCAGATCTCCTCTCAGATTTCTCTTCTCTAAACAGAACAGTCCAAACTTTTCTGATCTATCTTCATAACTGAAATTCCTCATCTCTGGAACTATTCTCATAAACATCTTCTGGACTCACTCCAATCCCACCACATCCTTCCTGAAGTGCGACGCTACGAACCAAATGCAACACTCTACAGCTGAGGCTGAACTAGTGACTTATACAAGTTTAAGATAACCTTCTTGCTCTGTGTTCCTAATAATAAAGCTTTGGATACCTTTAATAACTTAAGCACATATACACCTAGGTGCATTTGTTTCTGCACCCCCTTTTAGAGTTATACACTTCGTGTTATATTGTCTCTCCATGTTCTTCCAACCAAAATGTATCACCTCACACTCCTTCATACTGAATGTCATCTGCCATTTATATCCCTACTCCACTAACTTGACTACGTCCTTTTGAAGTTCTGAACTGTCTTCCGTACAATGTTTCCAAGCTTCACATCATTCCTCAAATTTTGTAAGCATACTCTGTACCCCAAGGTCTAGATCATTGTCAGGTAAAGTTGGGTCTCAACAGTTAAGCCTGGGAAACTCAACTACAAATCTTCCCCCAGTCGGAAAAACATGGTTTAACCATTACTTTGTTTCCTATCACTCAGCCAATTTTGTATTCAGGTTGATACTGTTCCAACTTTACTCACAAGTCTGTTGTGCAGCATTCTATTAAATGCCTTCTAAAAGTCCATGTACATCATATCAAAAGCATTACCCTGATCATCTTAGAGATAGTAAGAACTGCAGATGCTGGAGAATCTGAGACAACAAGGTGTAGAGCTGGATGAACACAGCAGGCCAATCAGCATCAGAGGAGCAGGAAGGCTGACGTTTCGGGCCTAGGCCCTTCTTCAGAAAATTTTCCAGAAAATACACCTTGTTAACCCTGATCATCTTTCTCTATTACAGTTTCAAAAGCTCCAGCAAACTAAGCATGATTTTCCCTGAAGAAATCCACATTCGTTCTTCTTAATTAACATGCACGTTGAGGGCAGCACTTGGAATATCTAAAACTGATGTGTCAACCTGGTGAAGTTCTATCCACGACTATTTGCAAGTTAAACAGCAGCAGTGGAAGCAAGTAACAGACAGGGTTATGTGATCCCACAATTACATGATCAGTTCAAAGTTCTGCAAAACTCTACATAAACCTTTGAATAATGGTGGAAAATAAAACAACTAACAGTGGGAAGAGGCAGCACAGGTATCCCATCCTCAACCATAGGGGAGACCAGCACATCAGTGTAAAAGACAAGGCAGAAGCATTTGCATTTCTCTTCAGTTAGAAGTGTCAAAACAGATTATCCAACTTCCCCTTCCTTGTCAGACTTCAGCACAGACTGTTTCCTTCAGGACACCCTAGTCCACTCCTCCTCCACTACCAGCACTCCCCTACAATCCCATGGCACCTTCTCTTGCAATTGCAGAAGGTGTTACACCCTTCATTTTTTAAAAACTTTTTTTTAACATTTATTTTCTCCTTCTTCACTATCCAAGGCTCCTGACACACCTTCCAGGTGAGGCAGTGATTTACCTTCACTACACTCAATCTAGTCTACTGAGTTCATTGCTCACAATATGGTCTGCTGTACACTGGGGAGATGAAACACAGACTGGGCGACCACTTTGGAGAACATGTATGTGTTGTCTGCAAACATGACTCTGAGCTTCTTGTTGCCTGCCACTTCAACATACC
Source organism: Rhincodon typus (assembly GCF_021869965.1). Taxonomy (NCBI): domain Eukaryota; kingdom Metazoa; phylum Chordata; class Chondrichthyes; order Orectolobiformes; family Rhincodontidae; genus Rhincodon; species Rhincodon typus. The sequence continues at coordinate 2,459 of NW_025976858.1, read as the reverse complement.
AATGTGTTCCCTGCAGTGCTCCAGCAAAAACCAGCGCAAGCTAGACGAGCATCTCATTTTCTGCTTGGGGACTCTGCAGTGTTCAAGACCCAATATTGAGTTCAATAATTTTAGAGACTGTGCACCTTCTCGTATGTCCTTCCCCCCAAGTCCCACACACCAAGCCTTGTTGGCACATCAGCTTCTACCACAACCAATGCAGTGTAAGCTATTAATGGTCCCCATTAACAACTATTGATTCTCCAGGCTGACCTTTATTCATTCCTTTGTCTGTCCAACTGTTGTTCTCCTCTCTGGACTCCATCTCCACCTTTCGTCCATTCCTTCCCCCTCTCCCACTCCAGCTTCAACATATATACATTTTCCTACCTACAATCCGTTCTACAGAAGAGTCACTGGACCTGAAACATTAAATCTGCTTTCTCTCCACAGATGCTACCAGGCCTGCACAGTTTTTCAGCGATTTCTGTTTTTGTTTCTGATTTCCAGCATCTGCAATGTTTTGGCTTTATTTTAATAACACTACTGATATCCTGAAACCCTGGAAATATTGTAGTCTGGAAATCTGTGGGTAAAAATCAACCTCCATAAGGTCTGGGAAACTACCTCGAAAGTTTAGCATGAGTGTCTCCACCACGGATTTGTAGAAGTGACTAGTACAGAAGCCGATAATGAAGGTTGATGTTCTCGTGTGTACTACTTAATCTTAAGGTTGCATTGGATTCCACGGCTAGGACCTTCATGTTGCATGTTTTGCCTCCAAATGTGTGCAATGTTTACGCATCATCTTTATCATGGCATGTCACAATGTGCAGCTCATCAGTAGGGTTATCAAAGTATTCCTTGAATGCTATTTCCAAGCAGTCTTTCACCAGGTTCATATCATAGGTTGCATGTATTTACTTTTGGGTGGAAGTGTAAGATGAGAATTATTTTTCACACTCACTAACAGACATACCATTCCTAGCTGTCACCTTGATTGTCCTTCCGCGAGGTTGCACACGCGCCGCGCTACTTGGCTAACGGCAGGAGCCGCACGTCGATGCGCACTCACGTGCCGGTTGGCAGGCGAAAGTGCGCGAGCGTATTGCTGCCTATTGGCTGGTGTGGTGCGGATCTGCACAGGCGTTATGCCGGTAGAATGGTACCTGGTGACGTATTTGCGCAGGCGCTGTACCGGTAGTCTGGCTGCTGCTGGCGCGAGTTTGCGCAGGCGCTGTACCGGTAGTCTGGCTGGTGGCGGCGCGGGTTTGCGCAGGCGCCGTGCCGGTAGTCTAGCTGGTGGCGGCGGCGGTGGCGGGGTTTTACAATCTCCTGTCACTGGGACGGGGTTGAAGGAGGCGGAGTCCGTGCGGTGGACCAGGTAAACAAACAGCATCACCCACTGCCTCAGAGGGCTTGGGTCCCTGGGGATGGGGAGGGGGTCTGCTCACACATTGCAAGACTCTGAACGCCCCATGACATATTGTCAGGCCTAGACTTAAAGGCTTTTACTGAGGTCGAGTAGAGCCTGAGGTGAGCTCTGAGATAAATCATTCTTGGTTCCAACACTGCACGTTTACTCCTCCGTAAGTTATGAAATCTTGATGTAATGAAAATGGCATTGACTTGCCCACGTAGAGGAGGTGGAATTTCAACAGAAGCTGGAAGAAAATAAAATTGTTTCCCTCCCCACTTACCCAAACACCTCGGCGACCCCCTTTCCATTTTTGTGTCTCGCTGCAGTCCCTTTGAGTACGGAAGGTTGTTTTTGAGCAGGGTTAAAATTAATCATGCTATGAACCGAGTTAAATTTTTAAAGCAAGTGTTTCATGTTTCTACTATTTGAAATTAATATGCTCAAAATTAATGCAAAACATTATAGTGAGATTTTGTATCCGAAGTCCGAACTCAAATGCTAGTTCATTTTCATCAGTAAACCTAAGGGGACGTGGGTACATGTACGAAGAAGTGATTTTTTTAAATAAAAATGACAGCTTTAAAAGTAAAGAATAGTTTAAAACTCCACTAATTATAATATGGTTTTAGCTTAACCTGCATTATAGAAATTAAGCTGCATTATTAGACTGAATTACCTACCTATATCAGAATGATATAGGTAATTATACAATTTCTCTTGTTCCTGTATTCTTATGGAAGTTACGTTGCATTACCATACTCTGGTTGTATGCTGTAACAAATAACTTGTATTGTAACTGTAATCAATGCAACTCCATTGTACTTTGTAGGTGTAAAAGTTAACCAACTAGGTTTTTAAAACAAGTGCTGGTATATCATGATGTATCTGTAATGCCAAGTGATGTTTCATTATTCTGTGATATTGGATGGTAGACTATTTATGTTATGTTATCCATTGATAAATGGAACTTTAAGTAGCAATGTTTCAGAGATAGTAGCAACTGCAGATGCTGGAGAATCTGAGATAACAAGGTGTAGAGCTGGATGAACACAGCAGACCA
>NW_025976857.1:0-7227 GCF_021869965.1 Rhincodon typus | reverse complement strand
CTATCCCTCTTCTATCCGCCTCCCACTCTCTCCCTATTTATTTCAAAACCCCCTTCCCCTCCCCCTTTTCTGATGAAGGGTCTAGGCCCGAAACGTCAGCCTCTCTGCTCCTATGATGCTGCTTGGCCTGCTGTGTTCATCCAGCCCTGCACCTATGCGTGGTATTGGTAGGGAAGTTTTTTGTGTTGGCAAATTACCAGCTGATCTCTATAGCTGAGGAAAAGATTTTTCCCCCATTTGTTTTAAGTCCTGTCTCTCCTCTTGTCTTGCACTGTTTAAGTTTTCTTTCTTTCCTCTGTTATGCCTTTCACATTTTTCCCTGCTCATGTCCAATTCCTTTCCTTAAATAGATTTCTCCTTTTACTCGATTTCCTGAATTCAATAAAATAAGTGTATGGTAGGACATGTTGGAAAAAAAACTCATTTTCCAAGATGCTGAAAAGGATATTGAGGTGTTGGAATTGACACTAAACATGTCTAATCACTGGACTAGCAATTAACAAAGCAAATGAAATCAAGTGGACACATGCTGTGCTAAAATGAAACAGTACCCTTATCAGGTTTTACCTTGCAAATTGTTCATTTCTTGCCAGTGAGACAAAAAGGATGGGATATTGATGGGATGTGGGTGACTTGACTTGTCGCTCATCCTTAATTGCCTCAAGAAGGTGGTGGTGAGCAACTGAGTAACTTGGTAAGCCATTTCAGGGCAATTAAAAATCAACCATGTAAATGAACGTTCTAAGCACTCCTCATTTTGAGCTATTAGAGCAGATGAGAGCGGCCAGGACATAAGCATCCCTTGTGGCTAAAAGGGCAGAGGCTACGTTTTTGATACATCTGCTCTGTTTAAAGTTTTGGTTAATGATGTTGCCGTAGTGTTGATGATAGTATACTATATAATGGTAAAAACCGAAAGAATTGTGGATGCTGTAAATCAGGAACAAAAACAAAGTTGCTGGGAAAGCTCAGCAATTCTGGCAGCATCTGTGAAGAAAAAAAGCAGAGTTAACATTTCAGGGACCTTTCTTTAGTTCTGAGGAAGAGTCACTGGACCCGAAACGATAACTCTGGTTTTTTTTCTTCACAGACACTGCAGAACCTGTTGAGCTTTTCCAGCAACTTCTGTTCTTGTGCTATATAATGATGTTGGAGTTTTGTGGTGGTGTTAGGCATTTTATTTCAGGTTGGAAGTGCCATCACCCGACATTTGTGTGAATGTTATCTGTCAGTGGTCAGCCAAAGCACGAATACAATCAGGACCTGCTATTGGCTGCCATGGGTTACTTTATTATTGGAGAAGTTGTGAATTGACCTAAACGATATCAAATGTTGGCCAACAGCCTATGTGATGTGAATTAGGTATTGAGATTTGAATCAGAAGCAAGGCAGAATAAGACCACCCCATGCAGATGAGCCTTGATCCTCCAAGTAATCCCTCCTTGGCTCACAGGTCTGATTTCAGGTTGAGAATTCCAATTGGACTCCAGATACGCGAGCACGTGATTTAAGATGATTCTCAGGGAGCGCTGTACTACTGGAGGAGCCATCTTTCTGATGAGAAGCCCTCCTCATTGTTTATACACGAAAGCTCAAAGATAGATAAAGCAGTGGATATGGGTACAGTGACAAGTTTTAAAAGTCACTTAGATAAGTACATGAATAATAAATGTTTGGAAGGATATGGGCCAAGCACAGGAAGGTGGGACTAGTTTAGGGATTATTCTCAGTGTGGATTGATTGGACCAAAGGGTCTGTTTTTTGCTGTATGACTCTATGACTGCATGTGCAAGGGAGTTTTGTGGTATTGTGCTCAACAATTATCCCTCAACCAATATCTAAAATAGATGGTCTGGTAATTAATCTCACACTGTTTGTGCCCACATTGGCTACAGCTGCATTCACTGCACTCTAAAGCAAAGTATTCATTGATTGTAAAGTGCTCTGAGATCCCTAAAGCTGTGAAAATTACTGTATAGGTGCATATTGTTTCTTCTAATGTGTCTTATGAAATGGCTGTATTTGACCATACCTGAATTCTGGTGCAGTGGAATTGCTGCAAACTCTGCTAGCCTTAATGTTAGATGTGAAATAGGGACAGGATACAGGGGTATTTTCTGTTTATGCAAACAGTCCTTCATTACATTGGCTTCCTTAATATAAATTAGAAATATTTAAAGTTTGCAGAGTGGTGTGGTGAAAATTACTTCGGGTTGTTCAGATCTTTAGACACTACAGAAAAGGAAATCCATTGTTGCATTTTGTACTATCCAAGAAAAAAGTAAAGGTAACAGGTTAGATTTTGTGACACACAGGGAATTGTATTTGTAATGAAATGGAACGTCAATTACCCACTAAACTAGTGAAAGTTCCTAGGTAGATAATGGTAATTGCTTGAGGAATCAGATTCCTCATGTCTTCTTCCCATATAAGTTTTAATTTAGCTTATTGTTTATTTTTCACAATATTTTAAATGAATTCTCGAAATCCACCTGACTGATATCCCAATCTGAATCGCTTCACTAAAATGTTCAGAACGTCCAAGGTAGGATACTTGAGCTTTCATTGTGTTGTGCTTTGCCTTTTCAGAAAATATAGTGAAACCCTTGAAATGTGAACAGATGCAAGATTAGTAAAATCTACAGTTTTAGAACAATATTTAGAAATTTTTATAAAGAGTAAAACATCTTTTATTTAAATTCAGTACTGGTACTGTAACAAGAGTACATTGGTATACTTGGACCCATCAATGGGCAGATGAGTTGATTTTATAATATAGCTAACTCCTTTGTTTGAAAATCCTTGAACAATCACTCTTGACAGATGGCTATACTGTACTAGCCAATGATATGGGAACAGTCACAGAATATTGCAATCAGTTTTATTTCATCAGTACTTTCTTGAAGGATATTATATTTCTTGAGTTGAATTCAATACCTCAAGTAGTAAGCCACCCACAACTCTTGTTTATATTTATATTTAACTAGCTATTAGTTAGTCCCTGTATTAAATAAATAATATTTGAGAATATTTACTCCAATTTTTTTCAATTGGTCATGTTTTCTTTAAAAAGAAGGCAGTCACTAACAATTTTTACATTACCAAACTTAAGTATTGATAGTGCAATTTACTGCTTTCATTTGTATTTTTGTACATTATCAGCAGGGGTGGCACAGGATGTACATTTTCTTAATTTTATGGTTTTATGTTGATAATCTAAAGTACAAAGATGAGGCAAAATTCCCTGCTAATGATGTACTTTGCTCTATAGGTCACAGTCATTATACTGGTGACTGCATTTCCCACAATCTGAAATTTTAGGTTCATTAGCTCCAATTTAAAAATATATTGGAATAAATGTCAGCAATGTGATCTGTGCTAGATACTGGAACAAAGGTGGATACTTCAGTTGTGTAACTACTTTATAGATTCTGCTCCAAGAGTTTTCTAGATGTCAAGTAACATGTGGTTATTTTATCTGACAAGTCACAAAGAGACTTTACCCTGGCAACATATGGAACCTGTAATGTGTATTATAACATGCCTGTGAGTTTGCTGAGTGTTTGTCAGAGTTGGAGGTATCCTTTGTTTCAGCAAATGTACGGGCTTACTGGTGTTTATGATAGATGACTTATTAGCCTCACGCTCATTGACTATATGCTGCTTGATAGTATGTACAACATACATAAATAAAACAGTCGGCAATTTGTGTTTCCTTTTATATTAAGGTTATGATCAACTGTGGGGAAATTATTTCATTTGCTATTGGTTAGTTCCAGTTTTCCACAGAAATCTGGTTCTATTAGAAGTTACTTCTTTAAAATTGAGAGTCTAAAATTAATAAGTGTCGGAAATGTGCTATATATTGGAAAATAGCAATGAATGAATTCTGAGTGTTGGGTTTTAAAGACTTGTTGAGGGTTTGAGGAAGGTAAAACTGAATTGAACATTCCATTGACCAAACAATTTTGTTGGAAAGCCCTATTTACTGAAATATGTGATCTTCCACTTTAGTACAGAATATTGCATGGTCTCAGCTGTGGTACTGGACCAGTCATCACCCCTGTTCTGTTTAAGCCAACAATGTTTTGTTCCAAAAACGTGGAGCTCCCTCTGAATTATATAGTGATGTCCTTTTAAACTCTTAACTTTATCTGCTTTATATATGAACAACAATATTTCTGTAACCATTTTGAAAATGATATTTCACAGATTTCTGAATCTTTACTGAACAGCAGTTTTTAACATACATGCTGCAGAGGACAATCTGCCATAAGTTTTTCAATGTACATAGTCAAACATGTGTATAAAGAATACATTATATCAAACATTTGCCATAAAACTGAACAAGAGCAAATTCAGAATCATGCATTGGGAATAATGTGTTGAGGCCATTTTGATCAAAGATACACCTGTGCCATGAATATCATGCCAGATGTGTTACAGATTTTGTTTTTCTGTTGAAAGCTTTTGAAAATGCTAATTAATTAGATTTGAACTCTGTAGATGAAGGTAATAGATAAAGTGCCTGACCTTTTCTGTTTCACTTAAATGGAATTAACTTTTGGCTCAAATATTATGAAGGAAGCAGCTTCTTCTTTTATTACATTAGAATCTATAGCGTGCAGGCACACACAGGGTGGCTCACAAAACAACTGTGAACAAAAGTCAAACCTTGCTGAGATGGGAAATTCTTTTAGATGGATGTAATTTTTCAGAGACAACACCGTGTGGAGCTGGAGGAACACAACAGGCCAGGCAGCATCGGAGGAGCAGGAAAGTTGACGTTTTGGGTCGGAACTCTTCTTCAGACCCTTCCTGACCTGAAACGTCAACATTCCTGCTCTGATACTACCTGGCCTACCGTGTTATCTCTGACTCCAGCATCTGCAGTTCTTACTGTGTAATTTTTCAGGGGTTGGTTAACTGAGTTGGCTGGACAACTGGTGTGTGATGTCAGCAGTGTGGATTCAGTTCCTGCACTGACTAAGTTTACCGTGAAGGACTCTCCTCAGTTTCTCCCTGGGCCTGAAATATAATGACCCTCACTTTAAACCATCACTAGTCATTTCTCTCCAATGAGAGAATAGTTCTATGGTCTGGTAGGTCTATGGCAACTTTACACTTTATTGTTAATTAGATTAATCTAAATAAAATATTCGTATACAATTATTGCATTCCCTATTTTCTTCCTCAAATCTTTTCAGATTTGTCAAGTGAACTGGCCTGTGCCAAGTTTATACTGACTCACTCTGATTAACCAGTATATTTCTAAATGTTTACTTGTTTTACTTTGAACTGTAGGAGGTGCAGACTGCACTGCACTTTAGGCTGAGCAACCACTCTGTATCTGTACGCAAGTTGTTTGGAGATACGCAGAACTCCCTGCCCCAACCCACAAGACTGCAGCAGTTCCGTACAATATGCACAAGATGCAGGCTGGCTGGAACAGTACCCAGCTTCTGCAACTGATTGCAGCACTAGCCGTGTTGTACAATAACTGAATTGAAAGTTTTATTTCTCACGTGGGATGTTATTACTGTCTGGAATCTTTTTCTGCTTCACATTAAATTTATAATTTGTCTCGGGTTTATAATTAATTGGGATAAGCAGAATTTTTGCCTGCCTTTCGGAGGATCACAATCTGCAATCTTGTCTATTTTTCCGTAAAAGCTACAGATCGATGACCTAGAGCAATGTAATGACTGATGAATAGCACTTGGTCATATTGCCTCCAGATGTCACTGTGGCACAGATTGCACACTCTGTACGTATTGCAGTTCCCTAGCACTTAATGAAAAGCCTTGTTTTGTGCCATAGCCCACAGACCCCAATCAGCAAACTACGGATAAAATGGACAAATTCCTTTTTTAATTATATCCATTGACATACGCGCACACAAACACACATTAGAAGCTGACTTGGTTTAGAGACTTTCTTATGATCAAACTAATGAAAGTATTGGCTTGAATACCTCGTGCTTGTCAGAAACTCTCAATGAATTAGAACCAACTAAGAAACTTGTGTTATGGTTCCAGTCCTATGCAAGGCTTTGTCAGTGAACAATCTGGCAGATAAATGGAATGGAATATGACAGTTACACTCGTTTCAGGGCATCCTATTTTAATTCCTCCTAGTACCCAGACAACTTCTCCGCATCCATAGTTCAAGGTAAAGTGAGTAAACATTTAGAAATACATGGATTAATCAGAGTGAGTCAGCACAAATTTGACACAGGCTAGTTTACCTGACAAATTTGAAAAGACTTTCTATTAGTAAATGAGGAATGCAATAATTGTAAATGAAAATTTAATCTCAATTAATCTAATTAACAGTAAAGGGTAAAGTTGCCATAGACCTACCCAGACCATAGGACTGCTCTCTCGTTGGAGAGAAATGACTGGTGGTGGTTTAATCTGAGGGTCATCATGTTTCAGGCCAGAGGAGATGTTCAGGTAGAGTCCTTCATGGTAAACACAGCCAGTACAGGAATTGAACCCACACTGCTGGCATCACTAACCAGCCATCCAGCTAGCTGACCCCCTAAAAATAACATCCATCCCAAGCAGTTTTCCCATCTCAGCAAGGTTTGACTTTTGTTGATAAATATCTTGTGAGCTGAATTCCTGGCAGAGTGAATTGCTTTGAGAAGTTATTTTCCAAAGCACCATTTCGGCCATTGAGGAAGTTCACACATCAAGAGTGTGCTAAGTAATCCAACTCGAGGGGTGGGGGGGACTTTCCTGGGTCTCATGTGAAAGAGGTGTCTCTTAAAGCCTTAATAAATAAGTCTCTTATTTATTAAAGAATAAGCTTGCATTAAGAATCCAGCAACCCAAATTATTGCAAAAGTTTCATGATTGTGTCTTTAAAGAATTTTAAACTTTTAAACAATTGGTAACATAATGATGTTGCAACATTAATCATACTTTGGTGCCTCTCTCTTTACAAAGCCTAGTAAAGTGATAGCATGAAATAACCAGTTACGAAAAACAAGCACAAACAGTAAATGCAATCTCCTCACTGATACTGATATGACAAGGTGATTACATTATTGATTAGTTTTCTGAGTCACTGTGCCTTCCACAGGACTCAGCAGTGACATAGGCTGCTTCAAAAAGCCCAATGCTTGCCAGAATGATGGCTTTTATTTCCTCATTCAGGAAAAAAAAATCAGTTGTAGAAGAGATAGTAGGAACTGCAGATGCTGGAGAATCCGAGACAACA
>NW_025976856.1:0-7227 GCF_021869965.1 Rhincodon typus | reverse complement strand
TTATTTCAAAACCCCCTTCCCCTCCCCCTTTTCTGATGAAGGGTCTAGGCCCGAAACGTCAGCCTCTCTGCTCCTATGATGCTGCTTGGCCTGCTGTGTTCATCCAGCCCTGCACCTTGTTGTCTCGGATTCTCCAGCATCTGCAGTTCCTACTATCTGTGAAACATACCTGTCGTCCCAATTCCTTTGAGCCTGTTGAAAATATGACTTCAGTAACTAAAGTTCTAACACTATGCATTTTTGGAATACCATCACCTATCAAGTGAAGCTTTTGTTTTTTTCATTTGTCTGAACATTTTCTTATTAGTTTTGTGCTTATGCAAGCACAACAGGATGCAGCTGGATGGAGCTGTAATGAGGACAGATGTGTCCCAAAATTGATCTTGATGGCTACTGACAATGGAAACAGAGCTAACATGATTCTTAGTCACATACAAATGGGGAAGCTTTGAGCCTTTTCATGATTGAGCAAGTTCTGCAAATCCCTTGTTCAGCAAATGGTAGGTAGGTAATTCCCAGTTTAAATGTCCACATCTGAAAGACAAAGTCATTGACAGTGAAATTACATGAGAGGTGAAAGAAATCGTGTGCAAGGTTCACTTCAGTTATTCCAAACAGATATTTTAGTTTGAGAAAAAGCATTCCTAAACAGCTGAAGAAGCTTTTGTGTTCCTGGCAAAAAAATAGAGAAGTTTGGCTTAAATTCTTAGAAATTCCCCTGGTACTGATCTGGTCAACGTCTTGTAGAGAAGTTCGGGCCCATCAACACGTCAGTGATGTGACAGAGAGTTGGATCTGGCATTTGTGAGGTATCCTCGTCTACTGCATTGGTATTAAACAAGCATCTCCTTTATGAAAAGGTGATTGACAACAGCTTGTTTATAAATGCACAACACAAGCACATAAGTCTCGTTGAAAAACAACATTACCTCCATGGCCTCCCACACCGTTTCAGCAAAGCTCAACACAGGTTTCAGCAACAGTGCCTTAGCTTTCTCCTCATTACTTACCAGTACTCAGATGGGGTCTATATCTACGAAATTAAGTCAGTGCTCCAGCCAATGTCCTTAATTTTACTAACAGCAGTGAGTTCAGAAAGTGTGAGTCACATCAGGTAGAATTCAGGGCAGGCTGGTGTTTGAGGTGGTGGTATTTCATCAGAACTCAGCACGTGTGTGTGTGTGAATGAATATTTATCCAACATTTTGAGCTTTAAATTTAAGGCAGATTTGCAGAGCTTGTTTTATTTCATTTGTGTCATTGGCTAGGCCTGCATTTATTGACATCCTTAACTGCCCTCGAGAAGGTGGTGGTGAGCTCTATTCTTGAACTGCTACACTCCTTCAGTTATAGACACACCCATAGTGCTATTAAGAAGAGATGAGCAGGATTTTGACTCAGTTACCATGAACAAGTTGTGGTATTGTTTCAAGCAAGAATGACGTGTGGCTTGGAAGGGAATTTGCTGCTGGTGGTATTCCCATTCATCTGTTGCCCTCGTCCTTCTAGGTATTAGAGTTTGTGGCTTTGGAAGGTGCTATCAAAGAAACTGTGGCGAGTTGCTGCAGCTGAACTTGTAGATGGTACCTTCTGCTGCCAGTGTGCAATGGTACTGAAGGGAATTATTATATCATGGATACAATTAATTAGAACGGCACCAATAATTTGATACTCACCGGATATTAGCGTATTAAACTCCCTTTTGTTTAACAGGCATACCACAATAAATCAGTTTGCAGATCATAATATATTTTCGTTGCAGATTTCAGAAACAACTGGCTGTCCAGTTACTCAAGTGTTTGCTATGACTTGCCAGAAAAATATCCAATAAATAATCCATCGTATGTAAAAAGAGATTTAATTTCTATCACAGATATTTACATTTGTGACCGATACTGAAAGCTCATTTTCAGAGTTTAAAGCTGCTCAACATTATGGTGTCAATTTGTTTGATCCTATACCTGAGTGTATGGATTGGCTTATTCACTGCAAGAATATTTAAGGGAAAGCTTCTTCTCCTGAAGGGTATTGGGAAACTGGAATGCACTGCCTGTGAGGGTAGTTGAGGCGGGAAACCTCACAATCCTTAAAAAATACTTGGATGAGAACTTAAAATGTCGTAACATTCAAGGCTATAGGCCTAGTGCAAGAAAGTGGGAGAAGTGTAGACAATGGCGTATTTTTGGCTATACAGACTAAATGGGCCAAAGGGCCTCTTCTGTACTGTACGATTCTATGATTGTACAATAAGGAAGGAAAGCACACACTTAAAAGAGCTTACCAATTTATCACCTGTTCATTTAACTTGGGAAGAATTTAGGGGCCATTCCCCTGTGGTTGCACTGTGTGTAGCTGGTTTTCGAATACTTGTTGATTAGTACATCTGTGTAAAGGAATGGAAAATTGATCTTTACATTTGGCTCCATCATCAGCGGATTGTCAGAGATTGATTGTACTTGCTGCTGAGTGTGAGCGATAGTAATGCCTTTGCCCCAGTTTGTTAGTCTGTGTTGTCTGTGTTTGGGCTACATTTTAACAAAATGGGCTAAGTGTCGAATTCAGGGAGATTCGTGGTTTTCCTTCGTAAGCCCTAGTGAGTTATTTCATGCAATTCTCTGCTCACCTCTTTCTATATGCACCATATCCCCATAGCACTGTGCTCGCACTACTTTATGTTTAGCAGTAATAGAACAGCTCACAATTTCCAGGATTCATGTTCCCGGCACCATTTTAAAGCTAAGATGTGCACCTTGTGAGTTGCTGTCAATCTGGAGTAGCCTTTCACAGTGCAGTCGTGGGAAGGAAAAGAGAAAGAAAAGTATCTGAAGGCACATCAGTGCCATGAATGACATTTCATTGGAAGTAGAAGATCGCATTTGAAAATTTATTGTCTCTTTATATCACCACCTATCTGATTGCCAGTCATTATATCAGCAGCTGCAAGAATGAAGCTACTCAGGCTATCCATCCTTGGTGCCATGCCATGTTTGAGCCCTGTCTAAGAGAGTGCTACACTTTCCCTAATACCTAGCACAGCATAACATTCATCATTATTGAATATGGGATCATCACATGTTATAAAGCCTGCAAAGTGTCACGAACATCACTTTTTTTATTAAATGACATGGAAAACAGAATAAAACAACAAATAAAACAGAATCACATTTACTTGTGGGACTAAACAAGGGCTGCTTGCCTTTTAACCGACAACAAATTTACAGTCAACAAATGATAATTCTTTACAACTTGATCTATTGAAACCACATCAATCGCTGTTCTTTTCTGTTCAAGTTTCTGTGCTAGAAGTTTACTTTCATATTCAGTTGCTTAGTTCAGTTGGCTAGACATCTGGTTTGTGATGCAGAGTGATACCAAAAGTGTGGGTTTATTTCCCATACTGAAGTTAACATAAAGGGCTCTCCTTCTCAACTTCTCCCCTTGACTGAGGTATGGTAACCCTGAGATTAAACCACCACCAGTTGTCTAAGGACTACGTGATTTTATCTTTATTTTCATGTCCTAATTTATGTTTATTTGCATGGATTAAAATTGCCATGGACAGCTGAACAAATACAAAAGAATTTAAGTTATATTTGTACTGCATTTCATTCTTCAGTTTCAAATGAATGTAAATTTAAATACTTTAAACCGCAAATTATTTTTCTGATAAAAGTTGACCACTACTGGACTGATAATACTAAATATGTTAAAAAAAATGAAAGAGTCAACTTATTCTTGAACCATGTAAGGACCTTTTAACCAGACCAGAAATTTTATTGAATATACCTGATATATTCAGCTGTATGTTAATTTCAACAATTTGTAAATTAAATGAAAATATGTCTACAGATGAGTTAAAACTGAAACACACAAAGGACAAGTCAGACATTTACTGGACATTACCGTGCTTTAAAAGCTTAGTAATCAAGATCTCATTTTAGTCCAGGCCACATGTTGTGATGCTAAAACCTTGGCATTGTCCTCTAGAATCAGTAACATTGGCACTGATTTTCTGATGGGCAGATAATTATTTCTGCAACCCAAATCAGTCACACATCAGGAGCATGCAGGGTCCTCAATATAGCAGAATCCAAGGGAATTCCCCAGAGAATTCTGCTGGTCTATTCCCCTCTACTTGGAACCTCTGAAAGTATCTCTTTGGATTCCAGATTTAGGAATTTTCCACTGCAATTAAGTAACTAGCTACTTAGGGAATGTTCGACTATTAGCCAGTCTGTTTTGTGAGTGACCACTAAACTACCTCTTGCCCCCACTACTTACCACACATTACCCCCTGCCACCACCCCCCACCCTCAAACTACACCTCTCTCAGACATTATGCAGCCCCCGAACCTGACACTCTGCTTTCCTCCCTGGACCTGACACCACCCACTCCCTCTCCGACCCCTTCGGCAGCACACTTGACAACACCCTCCTCTACCAGGACACACATTAATACTTCCGCCAGACCCAACAACCCTAATAAGCCTCAGTCCCACTGGACCTGAGATGTTAAAAAAATTCATTCGCGAGCTGTGGGTATGACTGATGCAACAGCATTGTTTGTTCATCCCTTGTTGCCCTTCAGAAGGTAGTAATGAGATGCTGCCTTGAACTGTTGCAGTTTTTGTGTTGTAGATGAAGCCACAATGCCACTAGGGAGGCAGTTCCAACAATACAGAAGGAGTGGCCATATATTTCCAAGTCAGGACGATAAGTGTGGAGCTGGAGGAACACAGCAGGTCAGGAAGCATCAGAGGAACAGGAAAGTTGATGTTTCGGGTCGAGACCCTTCTTTAAAATCCAAAAATCTGAAGAAGGGTCTTGACCCAAAACGTCAACTTTCCTGCTCCTCTGATGCTGCCTGGGTTGATGTATTCCTCCAGCTCCACACTGTATTATCTCTGACTCCAACATCGGCAGTTCTTACTATCTCAGGATGATAAGTGTCTTGCAGGTGGTGAAATCCCCATGTATCTTCTGCCCTCATCCTTCTAGATGATGGTTGTGGTGGGTTTAGATGGTGCTGGTGAGGAATTTGGTGAATTTTTACAGTTCATCTTGCAGACTGTACATGCTGCTGCAACTGTGCGTCAGTGGTGGAGAGACCAAATGTTGCTGGATGTGGTGCCAATAAAGCAGGCTGCTTTATCCTGGAGGTGTCATGTTTCTTGAATGTTATGGCTAGTCCAGTTCATACCACCCACTGACATGCCCTAAACACTCTATCACTTAAGTGCCACCCTAGGCACATGGCACCCTACTTACCTGGTGCTGACACCTTATCCCTATACCTTGGTACCCACCCTTCCTGGCACCCTACTAAACTGGCTCATTAAGCTCCTGGCATTCTAACCTCAGACTTACCTTATGCACTTATCCTTTCACAGGAGCTATCAAAGTGGTTGTATTTGTCACGAGGCATTTACATCCCAGAATATGTCAACTGACCGCTGTGGGAGAAGGTTTGCCTCTCCCTGGCTATTCTGCCCTTTGAGGAACCGATTGGAATGGTAGCATGGCTCCGCATTTCTGAAAGAGCTCTGATTGGAATCTTGTGTCAGAAATACACAGGTATTTAATTGGAAAAATTGCCTCTCCTTGGGAATTCCAGCTTGTTATACCAGGTCCTAAACTGCACTGTGTTACTGGTCACGAACCAGTTTAGTGCATCCCATCAAGGCATAAAGAGCCAGAAGGCTATGACAGTCAGTCAAGGCTAATCATTCTAGTGTGATACTGAGGGACTGCCATACTGTCACAGGTGCCATATTTTTGTGTGTCTTTAACCAACACCATTCAGGTGAATGTAAAAGATTTGCTTGGCACTATTTCAAAAGAAGAGCGGGGATGTTATCAACAATGTGGCCAATATTTATGCTTCAGACAATTTATTAAAAGGACCGCCTTGTGGAACACCTATGCTCGGTTCGCAACAAACAACTACACCTCCCAGTCGTGAACCATTTCAACTCCCCCTCCCACTCCTTGGACGTCATGTCCATCCTGGGCCTTCTGCATTGCCACAATGATGCCACCCGAAAGCTGCAGGAACAGCATCTCATATTTCGCTTGGGAACCCTGCAGCCCAAGGGTATCAATGTGGACTTCACAAGCTTCAAAATCTCCCCTCCCCCGAACGCATCCCAAAACCAGCCCAGCTCGTCCCCGCCTCCCTAACCATTCCTCCCACCTCAAGCCCCACCCCCATCTCCTATCCACTAGCCTCATCCCGCCTCCTTGACCTGTCCGTCCTCCCTGGACCGACCTATCCCCTCCCTAACTCCCCACCTACATTCACCTTTACTGGCTCCAACCCCGCCTCTTTGACCTGTCTGTCTCCTCTCCACCTATCTTCTCCTTTATCCATCTTCTATCCGCCTCCCCCTCTCTCCCTATTTATTTCAGAACCCCCTTCCCCACCCCCATTTCTGAAGAAGGGACTCAACCCGAAACGTCAGCCTTCCTGCTCCTCTGATGCTGCTTGGCCTGCTGTGTTCATCCAGCTCTACACCTTGTTATCTCAGATTCTCCAGTGTCAGCAGTTCCAACTATCTCATTAAAAGACATTTTTGTTATCATATTGCTTTTTGTGGAGGCCTTCAGCGAGCCATTTTTTGTCATGTTTCTTAAACCACAGCTGTCATAATTCAAAAATATTGCTAGAATAGATTTTGGGATGTTCTGAGGTCATAAAAATAACCATCAGAATGGGAGTTTTTCTTTCCTTCTTTGTCTCTGATAAATAGAAAAAGACATTTTTTACCACAGGCATAAATGCTTGAAAATAAGCTACAGAGTGAGTGTGCCAGCCATTGTGCCTTTGTATGCAAAGACAGACCGTTGTCTGAGGTCTTTCTGTCGCAGTTAAATGGGGTCTGTTCAATTATTGGATCCTCCCGGTATCTCAATTATATGTAAATATAATTGTGAATGTAAATATAATCTTCCACAAGTAAGAGGTGCCTTTTCAAACTCCAATCTCAGTCACAAGATTCTGGATTTGAATCACAGTCTGGAGCTTCAGCTCAAAAATCAAGGCTGACACACCAATATAGATCTGAGGGAGTGCTGCCGTGTTGGACATGCTATGTTTTGGAAGTGATGTTAAACTGACACTCTATCTGCCTAAGATAACAAGGTGTAGAGCTGGATGAACACAGCAGGCCAAGCAGCATCAGAGGAGCAGGAAGGCTGACGTTTCGGGCCTAGACCCTTCTTCAGAAA
>NW_025976855.1:2180-7228 GCF_021869965.1 Rhincodon typus | reverse complement strand
ATAGAATTGGACCCCATATACAAACCCATACAGATCAAAACCGGAAATGACAGTAGTCACCATTACGGACTGAACAGTATAAATTCCAAGTGGAGTAGAATAACATCGCTTCATCAGAGGCTCCACTGATGATGTCACCTAGCATGGTGATGAAATGCCTGAACAAAAACAAGCCAGCTCAGCAAGCAAGTCAGCAACTTCACCTACAACCCGAGCTACAGATCTTTGCTAAAACTTTAAAGGATGTTACCAGATTAAGAGGTTACATCTAACAGGAGAGATTTGCAGGTTGCCTTTATTCTCTGAAAAAGGCCATATTTGACACATAGTAGGAACTGCAGATGCTGGAGAATCTGAGATAACAAGGTGTAGAGCTTGATGAACACAGCAGGCCAAGCAGCATCATAGGAGCAGGAAGGCTGACGTTCAGAAACCCCTTCCCCTCCTCCATTTCTGAAGAAGGGTCTAGGCCCGAAACAACATTTCCCTGCAATTGCAGGAAGTGCTACACCTGCTCCTACACCTCCGCCCTCACCCCCATCCCAGGCCCCAAGAAGACTTTCCACATCAAGCAGATGTTCACCTGCACATCTGCTAATTTGGTATACTGTATCTGCTGTTCCCGTTGTGGCCTCCTCTACATCGGGGAAACCAAGCAAAGGCTTGGGGACCGCTTTGCAGAACACCTACGCTCGGTTCGCACTAAACAACTGCACCTCCCATTCCGCAGACGACATGTCCATCCTGGGCCTCCTGCAGTGCCACCGTGATGCTACCCAAAGGTTGCAGGAACAGCAACTCATATTCCACTTGGGAACCCTGCAGCCCAATGGTATCAATGTGGACTTCACAAGCTTCAAAATCTCCCCTCCCCCGATCGCATCCCAAAACCAGCCCAGCTCGTCCCCGCCTCCCTAACCTGTCCTTCCTCCCACCTATCCCCTCCTCCCACCTCAAGCCCCACCCCCATCTCCTACCTACTAACCTCATCCCGCCCCCTTGACCTGTCCGTCCTCCCTGGACTGACCTATCTCCTCCCTACCTCCCCACCTACACTCACCTTTACTGGCTCCATCCCCGCCTCTTTGACCTGTCTGTTTCCTCTCCACCTATCTTCTCCTCTATCCATCTTCTATCCGCCTCCCCCTCTCTCCCTATTTATTTCAGAACCCCCTTCCCCTCCCCCATTTCTGAAGAAGGGTCTAGGCCCGAAACGTCAGCCTTCCTGCTCCTCTGATGCTGCTTGGCCTGCTGTGTTCATCCAGCCCTACACCTTGTTATCTCTCTATTTGAGAGATGACCGTTTTCGTTGATCAAGATGTAACCAAAAGATAGACATTTTTAAAATTATGAAGAGGTTCAATAGTGTGGTTGAAGAGAAGAAACTTGTATTTGTTTGGAGATGAAAACCAGAATAAGATCATGGCTGATCTGACAGTAACCTGAATCCCACATTCCCACTGAACCATGATAACCTTTCACTTCCACCTTGCTTACCAAGAATCACCAACACTCAGTCTGGTTGTATCAGGATGTGCGGTTCTGGTCATCATGCTATAGGAAGGTTGGCCAGGCCAATCTATTCAATTTCTCCTCCTAAGCTAGTCCCTCCATACCCAGGATCAGGCCAGTATACCCTCTCCAGACTGCCTCCAATCTCAGTATAGCTTTCCTTAGACAACTGGATAAAAGCTGCCCACAGATTTCCAGCTGTGTTCTGACTAGTGCCTCATGTAGTTTTAGAAAAATGTCATACTTTAATACTCCAATTCCTTTAAAATAAAGGTCATTTGCCTTCTCTATTACCCACCAAACGTAGATGCTAGATTTCTGTAACTCATATATGAGTTCTATAGCTTTCATTATTTAAATTATATTCAATTTATCCTACGTTATATTCCATCTGTCATGTTTTTTTTCCCACTTGCTTAACTTGTCTATAATCCTCTTTAGATTCTTTGTTTCATCCTCATTACTTGCCTTCCCACCTATTTTTGTGTCATCTGCAAACGTAGCTATAGTACATTCCTCATCCAAGTCGTTATTATATATTGTGAATAATTGTGGCCCCAGCACTGATCCCTGTGGCACTCCGCTAGTTACAGGTCACCATCCTGAAAATGCTCCCCTTATCCCACTCTCTCTTTTATTAGTTAGCCCAATCCTTTATCCATGCAAATATACCAGCTCCAACACCTTATCCTCTGAAGTAGCTGAGTGTGTGGTAAATTATTAAACACTCTCTGAGGGTCCAAACATATTACATCCACTGTTTCCCCTTTATCTATCCTGTTTGTTACCTCCTCAAAGAATTCCAATAAATTTTTCATGCCAGACTTTCCTTCATGCTGACTCTGCTTGATTTCTAAATGCTCTGCTGTTACGCAGAATCCTGACCGTGCGGATAAAGTCCATTTGGCTGATCAAGTCTGCGTCGACTCTCCAGACAGCATCCCACCCAGACTCACCACCCCCATAAGCCCAGATTTGCTATGGCTTATCCCCCTAACCAGCACATCCCTGGGCACTACAGGGCAATTTAGCACGGCCAAACTACCTACTCTTTGGAAACCCACACAGACACGGGGAGAATGTGCAAACTCCACACAGATAGTCGCCCGAGGGTGGAATCGTACCCAGGTCTCTGACACTATGAGGCAGCAGTGCTAACTACTCAGGCACCCATTATCCCTTATAATCCTTTAAGAAAGATTCTAACATTTTCCCAACAGCAGACATTGATCTCTGTTTTTCTTTCCTTCCCTTTTGAATTGTAATGTTCTATGTTCTATGTTCCAATCACAGATTCAATCAGGACAGAAGAGGCCCTTCAGCCTATCAAGTCTGGACTGACCAAAGCTACACTAACTCTACACTGGTCCCACTTTCCCGCACTAGGCCCATGGCTTTCAATGCTATGCCATTTCAAGTGCCCATCAATTTTAAAGGTGTGAGGTTTCCTGTCTCAACCACCCTGTCAGGCAGTGCATTCCAGATTCCCACCACCCACTGGGTGAAAATAATTTGTCCTCAAATCCCTTCGAAATCTCCTGCCTTTCGCCTTAACATTAGGTCCCTTCGTTATTGGCCGTTTGAGTCGGCGAACAATGTTGATCTCTCCTGCGATCATGTTGCTTCACACACTGCTCCTCTCCTATAGGAATACAAGTTGTTTCTTTTCTTTATCCTTCTTCAGCTGCCCTGTTTTACCTTGATGACATATACAGCCCATAAAATCTCTGCAGTGCAACCCATGACAACACAGTAACCTTTATGTGACATTGCAGAGAGTGAGTGAGAGTGCCAGTACAATTGCAATCCATTCCTTCCCCTGATTGTTAACGTTAGTGTCATGCTTGGTGCATTTCCTATTTTCTGTCTGATTTTGTCCAAGTGATAAAACTGTCCTGAAATGGATCTCGAAGGGGTGTGAGCGCAGGGCTGAGACTCCTGGATTCACACAGTGACTGAGAGTCACCCAGCTACACGCGGAGCATGTTGAGAAGGGGCCTGGCCTGCTTTCTGACGAAGCAATGAGACTCGGAGCTTGTAAATCTCTCAGAAACTCCCCCACAGCTATGCTCAAAGGAGCAACTCTATGCAATTTGCAGCAATCCATTCTTCAACTGATCACCACATTGTATTAACTGTCCAAAGCAGTCTTTTCATCAAACAGCTTGGAGCTGACAAACTGGAAGAGTTTCACATTTAGCCTAGGCAACTTCAATAGCCCAGTACATTTCATTCTGTTTGAACAGCACAGACTCACACTTTCCCACCAAGTACCAGCCCTTCAGGCTTCCCTTTCACTTCCTTTAATGACCCCGTTATTTTGTTTTCAACATCTTAATAGAAGACCTTTCACAAGATGTTCTATGTGCAGTGATGGGCAAACTGCCCATTTGACAAAGCCCCCGTTGTATATGAGTGACACTTGCTGACCAGTTATTGCCTGGCAGTGGATAGTAGATTAACAGTCTCGCTCATCCGATCACTCAACTCCACCCCCAACAAACCCCCCCAACATCGTACCCTTTCCGTTCAGACTCGGCTCAGGCCACAGCTGACCACAGCTCTCCAAGCTCAGGCAGCCCTGAGCCAGCATTGCTAATGCCAGAGATACAAGTGGCCGATTGTACAAGGAAGTGCTCCTCCAGTCAGAGGCTGCTTCACCCCTTGTGAGATTATCAGCAGCAAATGGGGAAGAGGAGGGGCCCCTGAATGGAAGCCGTGATGTGGAGGTGCTGGTGTTGGACTGGGATGGTCAAGGTCATAAATCACACGACACCATGTTATAGTCCAACAAGTTTATTTGAAAACACAAGCTTTCAGAGCGCTGCACTTCACCTGACGAAGGGGCTACGCTCTGAAAGCTTGTGATTTCAAATAAACTGGTTGGACTATAACCTGGTGTCGTGTGATTTCTGACTGGAAGAGCAGTGAACTCTCTCCACAACCAGGGGTCACAGTCTCAGGATACGGGATGAGCCATTTAGGTCTGAGATGAGGAGAAATTCCTTCACCCAGAGAATGGTAAGCCTGTGGAATGCTCTGCCACAGGAAGTGGTTCAGGCTAAAACATTGAACAAGAAGGAGTTAAATGTAGCTCTTAGGGCTAAAGGGATCACGAGATTTGGGGAAAAAGCAGGAACAGGGGACTGAGTGGAATGATCGGCCATGATCTTACTGAATGATGGAGCAGGCTTGAGGGCCAAATGACCTACTCCTGCTCCTGTTTTCATGAAGCCTGCCGCCTGTACAATGGGGGCAATGAAGGTGGTAAGTGCACTTGGGAAGGGCAAAGTGTTGGGGGGGCGCAGGGGTGATGTTGTGAAGGTGAAATGCCCTCAGGTTAGATGAGGCTGAAAGAGGCTTTGGGTTGTGGAATGAAACAAGACAATGAAGAGGGTCTAGGCCCGAAACGTCTGTCCTCCTGCTCCTATGATGCTGCTTGGCCTGCTGTGTTCATCCAGCTCTACACCTTGTTATCTCTAATGAAGAAGCTCCCTTCTTCCTGTGCAGGATCCCAGAAGGAAGCAGCTGAGAGG
>NW_025976855.1:0-2170 GCF_021869965.1 Rhincodon typus | reverse complement strand
GTGAGAATGTGAGGGAGTGTCAGGGAGAGTGAGAGTGTGAGGGAGAGTGAGAGTGTGAGGGAGTGTGAAGGAGTGTCAGGGAGAGTGTGTGAGAGTGTGAGGGAGAGTGAGAGTGTGAAGGAGAGTGAGAGTGTGAGGGAGTGTGCGAGTGTGAGGGAGTGTGAGTGAGTGTGGGGGAGTGTGAGAGTGTGAGGGAGTGTCAGGGGGAGTGAGAGTGTGAGGGAGCGTCAGGGGGAGTGAGAGTGTGAGGGAGTGTGTGGGAGTGTGAGAGTGTGAGGGAAAGCGAGAGAGTGTGAGAGATTGGGAGAGGGAGAGGCAGGGTATGTGTGAGAGTGAGAGAATGAGGGTCTGTACCTGAGAGAGAGAAGGAGATAAGAGGGACAGTGTGTGAAACCTGAGACTGAGAGTGAGGTTGGAACAGACACATGCTCCCCACCCCCCCTCCCCCTCCTCCTCTCTCCCCAGAAATCTCTGCATGCATCAGTTGCAAGGGGAGGAATCTCCAGGCCTAAAGACTACCTACCTCCAAGGCTACGATACTGTGAATTCTACTGAGACAAGCTGTGTCTGTGTCCCAGCAGGGTCGGTGTTATTTAAACCCAACTCCTTAGCTTATCCTTGTACCCTCTCCCTTTTTTGGGAAGAGGGCCTAGGCCTAGTCTGAATCTCCAGCCTCTGCTTAACTTTACAAAGCAAAAAAGTGAGCTCTGTTGCCTGGCACTTTTTAAGGGCCATTTTTGTAAATTGTTCACAAATGATTAATTGATGGATTTGGAATGTTTTTCCCTGAAATTCATGTTCACTGTTGTATCAAACCTTACTTTTTAAAAGAATCGTTCAGCAGTCCACTGTTGTTTGTCATTTATATAAATGATTTGGATGAGAATATAGAAGACATTGTTAGTAAGTTTGCAGCTGACACCACAATTGGTGGTATAGTGGGCAGGGAAGAAGATTATCTAAGATTACAAAGAGATTTTGATCAATTGGGTCAATGGGCTGAGGAGTGGCAGATAGAGTTTAATTACACATGACAATAAAATCAAACAATCAGTCAATTTTACTCCAGCACAATCTTAACCTCAAGGTCTGGCATATCCCCCACTCAACCATTACCCTCAAGCCAGGGGATCAACCCTGGTTCGATGGACAGTGCAGGAGGACATGCCAGGAGCAGCACCAGGCATACCTGAAGATAAGGTATTAACCTGGTGAAGCCACCAAACAGGACTACTTGCACACCAAACAGCGAAAGCAGCAAGTAATAGACAGAGCTAAGCAATCCCACAACCAACGGATCAGATCTAAGCTCTGCAGTCCTGCCACATCCAGTTGCGAATGGTGGTGGACAATTAAACAACTCACTGGAAGAAGAGGCTCCACAAATATCCCCATCCTCAATGATGGAAGAGCCCAGCACATCAGTGCAAAAGATAAGGCTGAAGCTTTTGCAGCAATCTTCAGCCAGAAGTGCCGAGTGGATGATCCATCTTGGCCTCTTGCAGTGATCCCCAGCATTACAGATACCAGTCTTCAGCCAATTCGATTCACTCCACGTGATTTAGAGTTATACAGCACGGAAACAGATCCTTTGGTCCAACTAGTCCATGCTGACCAGGTTTCCCAAACTTAACTAGTCCCACTTGCCTGCGTTTGGCCCATATCCCTCTATACGTTGCCTATTCATGTACCTGTCCAAATATCTTTTAAATATTGCCACTCTACCTGCGTCTACCACTTCCTCTGGTAGTTCTTTCCACATACAAACAATGCTCTGAGTGAAGAAACAAAAACTGAAAGAACTGCAGCTGCTGTAAATCAGGAACAAAACCAGAAGTTGCTGGAAAAGCTCAGCAGGTCTGGCAGCATCTGTGAAGTAAAATCAGAGTTAATTTTTCGGGATCCAGTGACCTTTCCTCAGAACTGATGGTGGCTGGGAAAACGTCAGTTTATACGCAGAACACAGGGAGGTGGGTGGGGTAGGGAGTAAACGATAGGATAGAGCCCAAAGAGAGAGAAAGACAGTTGGACAGACAAAGGAGTTGATAAAGATCAGGCTGGGAGGGTGAATAGTTGTTAATGGGGACTGTTAGGGACGAACAACAGGGGCTGTGTAATGGCAGGCAATGTGATAACAAGACAACAAGGTGCAGGGCTGGATGAACACAGC
>NW_025976854.1:0-7228 GCF_021869965.1 Rhincodon typus | reverse complement strand
GCCCGCAGTCCCGCTCCGGGCTTTCCACCCCACACCATCCCTTCGCCCGCAGTCCCACTCTGGGCTTTCCACCCCACACCATCCCCCTGCCCACAGTCCCGCTCCGGGGCCCGCACATTCAGATAAATCTTGCTTTGAGTTTTTGCCCTGCAGTAGGTGTAACAAAAATTTGTATTTATATCGCCCCTTTAACATAATGAAACATTCAAATATGCTTCACAGGAGCAATATAAAGTAAAATTTGACACTGGGCCACACAAGCCAGAGAGTGGTGAATCTATGGAATTCACTGGCACAGAAGGCTGTGGAGGCCAGATCATTGAGTATATTTAAGACGAAGATGGATAGGTTCTTGATTGTCAAGGGGATCAAGGATTACGGGTAGAAAGCAGGAGAATGGGGTTGAGAAACTTATCAGCCATGTTTGAATGGCGGAGCAGACTCGATGGGCTGAATGGCCTAATTTCTACTCCTATGTCTTATGGTCTTATGGTCTTACAAGGAGCTATTAGGCTTGATGACTGAAAGCTTATCAAGAAGTAGGTTTTAATGAGTTTCTTAAGTGAGGAAAGGGAGGCAGAGGGGCAAAGACGTGTAGAGAGGGAATTCCAGAGCTTGAGGGCTGGCAGGTGAAGATAGAGCCATCAATGTTGCAGTTAAAATCAGGGATGCTGAAGTGTCAGAATTGGAGGCGATTCCAGAGATAGGGAGGGGGTGAGGTCATGGTGGGCTTTGAAACCAAGGATGAGAATTTTAAAAACAAGACTTTGCTTGGCCGGGAGCCAACGTAGATCAGTGAGTGCTGAGGTGATAGGGGAGTGGGACTTGGTGCAAGTTACAGCGCAGACAGCAGAGTTTTGGACCCCCTCACGTTTATGGAGGGTAGAATCAGAGAGACTAGTGTGAACTGAAATCGATAAGATTAAATGTAGTTCGGGTACGAATGAAGGTTTCAGCAGTAGACGAGCTGAGACTGGAGTGAGGTCAGGCAATGTTTCGGAGGCAAAGATAGGCTTTCTTCGTACTGGTGCAAGTGTGTGGTTGGAAGCTGATCTCAGGATCAGATATGACACTGAGGTTACAAACAGACTGGTTTAAACTCAGAGATAGTAGCAGACTATTGCCTGGGAGATGGGCAGAGTTAAATTTATTGTGTAAGCATTCAGTGTACCATTGTTACAGCAATCAGGTAGAAAGATAATTATTGAAGGATTATTGCATTACAGCAGAGAAATTAGGAAAGTGAAGGAAGACAATGCTGTCAAGACCTTTATTTGAAAGACACCTGCTCAATGGTACAAAGTCAACTGCAATATGATAATCAGATCATGGTCTGATACACCCATTTGTGCAGTTGTCAAGTAGACTGTTTTATCGACCCCATTTCTCTCCTCGCATGAGTGTTATTGGATTACAAGTTAACTACAAGGCTTCCTTTCCCAAGGCACCATGGCAAACAGCGACGGCAAGCGATTTAATAATAGGCAAGGCTGGTGCTGTCCTCCTCTAACATCTACCTACACATGCCTTGTGATCACAATGGATTGTGATCAGGAACAGCAACTGTGGCTGACTTCCTTCTTTAGGCTCATCGTCAATTACATTCCTCTTCTGGGATTTCGGTTGTGACTGACTAAGGTAGCAGAGACAGGGAAGTCCAGTCTGAGACATTCTGCTATGTTTCAGTTCTATTTGTCTTCTTTTGACATGATACCTTTATTCGGTGCAGGACTTTGAGACATTTTTAATGATGAATCCAGTGCTTCCTAAATGAAAACCTTTCCTCTTTTTCAAGAAAACAAAGAGTGGATTTTAATTGAATTTTTTTTAGCTATCATCAATATATTATTTTTCCGGTATTTTTGTCTTCCCCTCCCTTGAAGGGGACTGAGCAGTTCCTAATGGCTGCTACCTCACTCAAGTAGATATTCTTCACACATGAGCCACCAGACGATATAAACGTGGAAAGAATCAGAGCCAAGTCTGGCCTTCTCTTTGGCTCACACACACATACACACACTCAGACTCTATTATCATCAAGAATCGTTACACTAGTTGTTTCCATTCCCACCCATTATACATGGAGGTCAACTCTTACTCCCTACTCTGGCTGAGATTAGTTAACCGAGTGCAGAACGAGACCCAAACCTGTTATTTACTAGCCTCTGAAACAGTTTTGGATAACATTATAAAATTAATTGCTGAATCACTCATTTGTTAACTTTGGCACATTCAATCATGTGTATTAATCAGAGGTGGGCCAGAGAGGAGATAGTAGGAACTGCAGATGCTGTAGAATCTGAGATAACAAGGGTCTTTCTGAAGAAGGGTCTAGACCCAAAACGTCAGCTTTCCTGCTCCTCTGATGCTGCTTGGCCTGCTGTGTTCATCCAGCTCTACACCTTGTTATCTCTGGGCCAGAGAGGAGTTCCTTCCGACCGGAGATCAGTTGGACTAGGCCTGCCCTAAGCCTGGGGGGTCAGCCGTATTCTGATTCCTGATCAGCTCCAAGAATGCTTTGTTCCCCACTTTGACAATTAGTGCGCTGCTGTAGGATTTAAAGGCGTACAGCAACTTCAAGGACAGAGGGGTTTCAAAGGCACTTTTCATGACCTCAATATTCTGGAGTGCTTCACAGCCAATTAGATACATATAGTCACTGTTGTAATGTAAGGAGGCATAGCCAATCTGCACCTAACAAACTCCCATAACTATGATTTTTTTTAAGAAGTGATGATTTGCCAGGTCACCAGAGAGAACGCTTTAAAATAGTGTAATGGGACGTTCATTCTCAGAAGGCAAATAGGACTTTCATTCAACTTCTTATTTAAAAGATAGCCCCTCCAGCAGTGCAGTGTTCCTTTAGTGCTGTACTGGAGTGTCAGCATCGAGTGTATGCTTTAGTCTCTGAACTACACCCTTGTAACTCAGTGGTAAGAGTTCCACCCAGTTAGCTAGGGTCGATATCTCTGGGCTGTAAGTAACAGGAATAAAAGGTGTTCTCGACTCTTTACTGTTGTGGGTTATCTTCTAGAAAAAAAGGGGGGGAGGACGCGGGAGATATTTATTTTCGAGAAGGTATTGTTTTGAGAAGTTACATTGTTCCGCTGTAATTCTGCAATAGGCCAGGAGGGGGCGGTCAGCTCTCATTCACTTACACCTACAGGTTTGCAACAGACATTTTGTGATGCGGGCTGTTTCAGGGAATGATGCAAGAGATTTGAATCACAAACCCTCTTTGTTTAATAAGTAACCAAAGCACAATATTTACATGTTTTAAAAGCTGGCGTGTTGTAATTACATGTGGACAAACATCAACACCATAAACAAACGCTAGCACATCATGAGCAACTCTTATTCTAACCTCAAAATGGTGGAATTCACTCCACCCATAACATCTTTGTTCCTCGCCTGCCATTTAGAGGCTTTTAAAACCCAAAAGATGTCATATAATTAGTACTTCCTGATTGAGTTTTAAGAATAGATTCTTCATATTAAATAAAATCCTTACCATTCAAAACGTACCGCATAGCTGAATGCATATAATAATCCTAAATCCTGGCTGAAACTTTACTTCCCATTTCTCCTGACAAGACTTCACATTGCCCAAAACTAAAAAAAAACTTACTCCTGCTTTCTAGCCCAAATCTTCTCTCTTTCTAACCTTTAAGATACTGACACAAGCTGGACTTCTTCACCAGAGGAATCCATTCAGCCCCAAGAGGCTGTTCCAGCATTCAATTATAATCAAGACTGATTCATCCAAGTATCTACCTTGGTTCCAAAACATAGAACACAATCACCCAATCAAAGCCTGCACCACAAGAGCCCCCAGACATCCCATCCGTTGCTAGATTTAAACCCATGTCATTTGATCTGTTAAAATGGGTATCTATGTGTAACATGCCCTTCATTTACCTTCACCTGGTCTGTGCTTTTCTAAGGTACAAAAATTCTAAGATCCAGGGACTGTTTTGGTGTGTTGGTAGTGTCCCTACCACTGACCCAGGAGGCCCAGGTTCAAGTCCCACTTGCTCCAGAGGGGTGTAATAACATCTCTGAACTGGTTGATTATAAAACATCTAGATCCAAGTCCACCAGGCAAGCTCTTGTGGTGCAAGGTAATGTCTGGGCTCGAGTCCCACCTGCTCCTGAGGTGTGTTCTAACACATTGAAACAGATTAAGATAACTAAACCTTACCACAAGCTATATAACTTCTCAGTTTTGAGTTTTTCACTTGTTCCCCAGTCTCGATAACTTTATAGAATGCGAAAGAGTTCAGATACCCACTATCTTTTACGTGAGATGGACAAAACGACTAGTGTCTATGGATGTATTTCAGATTGAGACAGTGCCTTCAAGAACTGATTAGGAGAACAGGAGAATTTAAACTAAAAACGAGGAAAGTCACTGGTTATAACCAATGATTCTTGGCCTACTGTTTTCATGTGATTTGATTTTAATGGTCTTGATATGACCTTCATTTTGAAACCTAAACTTGAATCCTGGTCTCAACACTGGGATTAAGGGATATGGGCCAAAGACAGAGTTAGGCCACAGATTAGTCACTATAACATTGGAACATAGGAACAGGAGTAAGACATTCCAAGTGTTGCCAGTGTAAATTAATAGAGGACAGATGATGGCTTAGTGGTACTATCACTGGACTGTTAAGCCAGAGTCCCAGTTAGTGTTTTGGGGACCTAGGTTCAAATCCCACCACAGCAGATGGTGAAATTTGAATTCAATAAACATTTGGAAATCAGAGTCTAAAAACCCATCTGGTTCACTAATGCCCTTTAGGGAAGGAAACTGCCATCTGTACCTGGTCTGGTCTACATGTGACTCCAGACCCACAGCAATTTGGTTGACTCTTAACTGCCCACTGGGCAATTAGGGATGGGCAATAAATGCTGCCTGGTTAGTGACACCCTCATCCCACAAATGCTTTTTTTTTAAAAATCCAGTCGGAGGTGCGCTGCAGAATGGTGTCTGTGCAGAGATTTCCAACTACACACTCTTAAATATCGTTAAGAGGTCCAGTTAACTGCGTGTGGTTCAGAGATTTAAAATGAAATATTTCTGAAGTAAATGGGAACTCAAGTTTCCTGATAATTATTAACGATTGATCATAAATGACACCGAAAGTAGATTTTGAGGTCAAATGTGTTTTGGGCACACTGGTCCCTGGCCCTATGTGACTGCTGAAAGGCATCAGATTTCTTACAATTCATTTGCTTGGTACCTGTCACTGAAGGCTGATGGCTGAGATAACAAGGTGTAGAGCTGGATGAACTCAGCAGGCCTGATGGCTGAGTTGTTCCACAATGTAAAGGTCACCGTCAGTCTGAGCCCCTGGATGTTAGTGGAGTTGATTCCCTGAGATAACACAATGTAGAGCTGGATGAACACAGCAGGCCAAGCAGCATCATAGGAGCAGGAAGGCTGACGTTTCAGGCCTAGACCCTTATTATCTCAGATTCTCCAGCATCTGCAGTTCCTACTATCTCTGTTTCAGGTCTGGACCCTTCTTCAGAAATGGGGAGGGGAAGGGGGCTCTGAAATAAATAGAGGGGGGAGCGGTGATAGCAAGTAGATAAATGGGGGAGGGGAAGGGGGCTGTGTCAGCTCTCCTGCTCCCCTGATGCTGCCTGACCTGTTGTGTCCCTCCAGCTCCACACTGTGTTATCTCAGACTCCAGCATCGGCAGTTCCATCTGTCTTTGATTCCCCGAGATGCTGTGTTGCTCTTGTGCCATCTCCTCACGTACATTTCAACCATCCCCACTTCTGCTCCACAAAATGCAACCTACACACGGCAATTGTGTAACAACGTGAATAAGATTCTGCTCCCCACTCACTCCCGCAGTCAGATGATGGTTGGAATTTAAATTCTATACTGCCTACAGCAGAGCATGAGGCTTGTGAAATGTCAGGATTCTAATATCAATTCATCCCGGTTGCCCTGACTGATTTGTCAGCTGAAATAACCCCCATAGCGACCAACATTCTTTGTCTAAATGAGAACGTGAAATGTCACTTATGTACCCACGCATAGACCTCCCCACTCCTCCAAACACACACACACACACATCGTGTTTCGCCCAGTTCCTCAGTAAATTCCGGGACTGACTGAGAGCTCTGAGAATGACTTCATACGAAACAACAAAAAAAAATCCCTGCTGCCAATTTGCTGCTTTCTGGATCAGAGGCGGAACTGAGAGTTTCAGGCACAAAGAGAAACTGAGCTAGCTGCTTTTAATGCTGGTGTTAGGCATTGCTGCGCGGATTACCACTCCGCTTAATCCAATTTCTTTATCGTGGAAGGTTTACAAGTCTGCTGTCGGGAGAAAGGAGGATACATTTTGTAGCATTAATGCTGCGGCACTCAGAGTTGCATGATGACGAGTCTCCAGTACATTCCAGTTGTTGTTTTAAAGTGACCGTGGCATTATACTACAGAACGTGAATTTTAACCACAGCATTCCTTAGGCCTCTCACAACCTGTCAAAGGATGAAAGGACCCAGCCGGTTACTGTAACCGTTGCTTGTACAGTTGGGCATGTGGTCTGCTGGCTAGGAATTGAATCCAAATTCTAATTTTCAAGTCGCGCCAGTGAGCTGAGCACAGGGAAACTGTACAATCAGCTGTTCCAGGAACCTGCTGAATCTCTTTCTCCCACTCTCTCTCTCATGTTGTAACTGAAACAAGGCTGAATCTGAACACAGGATATGGCTCCATTCATTGTAAAGTTGGTGCTGTTATATAGTCATAGAGCCATACAGCACGGAAACAGACCCTTCGGTCCAACCAGTCCACACCACACATAACCCAAACTAAACTAGTCCCACCTGACTGCTCCTGGCCCATATCCCTCCAAACCTTTCCTGTTCATATATCCATCCAAATGTGGTAACGGTACCCTTTTCCACCACTTCATCAGGAAAGTTCATTCCACACATGAACCCGCCCCCCCAGTGTTAAATATTTGCCTCTCATGTCTTTTTAAAATCTCTCTCCTCTCACCTTAAAGATATGCCCCCCAGTCTTGAAATCTCCCATCTTATGGAAAAGACAACTACCATCAATTCTCTCTATATCTGTCATTATTTAAGATTTAGATTCATTTATTTGTCACATGTACTGAGTATAGGAATATATAAGGATAGCGAAAAATGCACGAAGTCACCATTCACTGGCGCCAACTTGGTTACAAAAACCAGAATT
>NW_025976853.1:0-7228 GCF_021869965.1 Rhincodon typus | reverse complement strand
TAATACTGTTGTCAAGCAAAAATCTGTCAGTCGTAATTTTGAAATTTCCAATTGACCCTCAGCATCAGTAGCTTTCTGTGAGAAAGTTCCAGATTTCCATAACTTTTAGTGTAAAATAGCACTTCCTGATTTCATCGCTGAGTAGCCTAGCATTAATTTTCAGGTTATGCTCATTGTTTTAGACTCTCTCACCAAAGGAAATAATTGATCTCTATGTACACAAATCAAATAAATCTCTCAAACACTTCAACTCAGTGTGTTCTTAGTCCTTCATACATGAGGGATACAGGCCTAGTCTGTGCAACAGAATGGTTTGAAATGTTCTGTCCTTATCACACAGGTCATTGACGGAGTCTGCAGAAGGTTCTTGTCTTGGAGGATGATAATAGGTTTCAGCCACATTTTTGAAGAAGGATAACAAAGCTAATGGAAGATATCGAGGAGAATCAGCTGGACTGGGACCTGATGTGAGTCTGAACGTGTGACAAATGATTAAAATCTCAAGGCAGAATCCTGTCTGTCTAAGATGTGGTGGGGAAGGTGGCAGAAAGGGGAGAGAATCTGGTGCGATGGCATGGCAGAGATACCTGCCACCTTCAACAGGAATTGCAGAGTTGGTAGGAAGGCCCAGATTTCGCCGCTGGCCCACTGTCAATTGAGGATCTTAAGTGGTTCAGTGCTGACCACTGCACTCCATTGCTATGAGTAATTCCATTCCCACTGAACAAGAACAGTGACAGCGTGCCCAAATGGTAAACAGTTTGGGGTGTGGGAGCGATTGCTCAATCTGGCCCTTTCTCGGGACATTCTGGGGTGTGGCCACTGCAAAACATCACACTGCCCTTGCCTCTGACCCCTCCTGTCTTTGACCCTACTTGCAGCCCACGCTGCGCGATGCCCTGCTCTCACCCCCACCCCACCATTTCCTGTTTGCAATGTGGTGGGGGGTGGTGAGGATGGAGGTGCGGGGTGGGGGAGGTTTTGTTGGTGTGTCCCATGTATAATGGCACCTGTCAGCACAAAAAAAACATACATTTCCAGCCTTAAAATTGAGCATTGCAAAGTCCTTCTGATTTACCTCTGTTTTCTGAACTAGATTTCTACAAGAACCTTCAATGAGAGTTCTTGGACTTTAAACCAATTTGCTGAATTAAATGGGGGATAGAACAATTTCTAACCTGCAACTTCTGGAGTCGCTCCAATGCAGCAAGTTAGGCATTGGTCTTTCAGTCCTTAAAGGGCTGATCCCAATTTAGCCTTGACTGATGAGATTCTCTGGTGTCTGTAATGGTCTGGATGGAAGTCGATGTGAACTGTTTCAATTTAGCTCAGAGGGAATGGGCTTACAATGGAAAATTTCATAATTCACAGCTAATTTCAGGAATGGCATACGGTGAGACCATGGGATGGTGCAGTAGATGTTGCTTTTCTAATTTGGGGCTGAAGGTCTTTGGGTCATTATTTTGCATCCTGCCATGTTCCTGGGAACAGTTGATGATAACACAGGCCTTGAGGAGTAAGATTAGATTAAGCTACCCACTACTTCAAAGTGCTTGATACACTGGTCAGAGCTGTTATCTGTGTCACTTCTGACTTTAAATAACAAGAATTAGGAGAGCAAACTGGAAGTTGTAGCTGAGTAGTGCAATATTGGAAATCAATAGTATGAAAATAATAGCGCTATTTGGAAATCAAAACAAGGGAATACGGTGAGTACTCAACGTTAGAGTTGGAATTGGAGTATCCCTTTACGTTCAAATTGCTGCTATTAATTTGCGTTGTACCTATCAGGTGAACGATTTTGACCACTTGGATCTTAGTATTGTTTTCGTTCCTCTTGTTTGGTTATCAAAGCACTGCACTAAAATAGGTGGAAAGGCCGATTGTGAGATGGATACAAACAGCTTGCAGGGATTTTGATAAGTTGCGTAAGTGGGCAAAAAATTGTCCAGTGGGATATAATGTGGGAAAATGCGAAGGAGCTCACAGGCCTGTAATTTGCTGGATTACCCCTGCTATTCTTCTTAAACAATGTGACAACATTTAGCTATTCCTCAGTCCTGTGACACCTGACCTGTGGCCAAAGAGGATACAGAGATGTCTCTCAATGTTCCAGAAATTTGTTTTCATGCCTCCCTCAGTATTGTGGGATGGATCATATCAGTACTTGGGCACTTATCTACCGTAATACTTTTTAAGACGCATAACCCTCTTCGTTTTTAATAGCAACTTGGCTTAGAAATTCGGCACTCCCTTCCCTGAGATTATCCTCCCCCAGCTCCTTCTCTTTGGTGAATACAGACACAAAGTATTTGTTTAGGACCTCCCCTACCTCTTCTGGCTCCACACATAGATTCCCCATTCTTTGTCCTTGAGTGAGTGGGCTAACGCTTTCCCTGGCTACCCTCTTGCTTATTATGTATGTATAAAAAGCCTTGGGATTCTCCTTTATCCTGTTTGCTCAAGACTTTTCATGACCTCTTCTAAATCCTTGTTTCAATTCTTTCCTACTTTTCTTGTATACTTTAAGGGCTTTGTCTGTTCCCATCCTCCTAGTTCCTGCATATGCTTCCTTTTGACCAAGGTCATAACATCCCTGGTCATCGAAGGTTTGAGTAACTTGCCATACCTACCTATCATTCTCGCTGGAACATGCCGCTCCTGAACACTTATCTCCTGCCCTTTCAAATACTCCCACATATCCGATGTGGATTTACCCTCAAACAGCCACCTGTAATCAAAATTCTGCAGTTCCTGCCTAATATTGTCGAAGTTCGCCTTCCAATTTAACATCTTCACCCAAGGACTATTGTTATCCCTCTGCATGTGTATCTTAATATTGTGAGTTTTAAGGAAACTACTCCCAAAATGCTCCCTACTGAAACTTCACTAACCTGGCTGGGCTCATTTCTGAAAGCCAGGTCCAGTATAACCCCTTCCCTGATGGGATTGTTTACATGCTGTGTCAAGAAGCGCTTTTGAATGGTCTTTAGAAATTCTGCACCGTCCAAGCCCCTAACACAAAGTGAGCCCTAATCAAGTTAGGGGAAGTTCAAATCACTCACCACAACAATCCTACTGTTTTTACATCTTTCCAAAATCTGTCATCATCTTTTCTCTATCACCTGCTGGCTGTTGGGAGGCCTGTAGCATACCCCAGCATTGTGATTTCACCTTTCCTATTCCTGAGTTCTACCTATATTGCCTCACTGTAGCAGTCATCTGACGTATCCTCCCTCAGTATGGCTATGAGATAGTCCTTTACCAGTAATGCAACTCCCCCACTTCTTTTTACATGTCCTTCTATCACATCTGAAACATCTAAGTGCTGGGACGTTCAGCTGCCAGTCGAGTCCCTGTTCAGCCAAGTCCCCATAGTTGCAATAATATTATAGTTCCAAGTACTAAACAAAACTCTACGGTCATGTATCCCACCTCCCCCAGAAATGGTCCAAAGGCCCTACAAATCTGAAACCCACCCCCTCACACCATCTTTTTCCACCACGTATTCATCTCACATCTAGCTGTTTCCACTGCGACTAGCTTGTGGGACTGGTAGTAATCCTGAGATAACTACCTTTTTGAGGCCCTACATTTCAGCTTTCTTCCTAGTTCTCTCTATTATGCTTTAAAGACTCATCCCTTTTTTTTTGAAACCTATGTTGTTAGTCCCTTCAGTCCTGAAGAAGGATAACACCCGAAGCGTTGACTTCTGCTTTGCTCCAGATGCTGCCTGGCTTGCTGTGTTCTTCCAGCCTCCTGTTTGGCAACGCACCATCCTGGACTCTCATTTGCAGCCACAGAAATGCCTATCTGTTCCCCTTATGGTTGAATGTCCAATGACTGTGTGGCATTTCTGTGCTTATTTCTCCCTCCCTTTGCAGCAGAGCCAACCATGATACCATGAATTTGGCTGCTGCTGTTACACCTTGAGAGGCTATTCCCCTCAGTAGTATCCAAAATGTTATCTGTTTTGCAGGGGAACAGCTGCAGGAGTTTCCTGCACTGCTTGCTTCGCCCTCCTGTTCTGACTGGTGGTCACCCATTCCTGTCCTGCCTGTGGAGTCTGCGGTGTGGCCACCTCTTTTGAAATGCTGTCCACAATACTGTCCGGCTCACGAATGTTCCACAATGTCCCCAGATACAGCTTCAATTTCAAAATGCAGGCTTCCAGGAGCTGCAGCTGGAGTCACTGCTTGCACACATGCAAGTCCCAGGCACGAGAAATGTGCCTGGCTTCCCACATTGAGCAAGAGGAGCAGACTAAGATTTGAAGCTCTCTTGCCATGTCTTACCCCTTCAACTTAATTGATCCTTATCATGTCAAATACTTTTAATACTAAATTGAAGCTTCTAGTGCTCGCTGCTCCGATAACAATTTCTCAAAACTTGCCTCTTGCTCACTAACAATCACTTTCAGAAGCTATTTAGGCTTGCACTCTTTTGGCCGCTGGAACTCTCACTGCCGACCTTCCCCTCATGTTATTCTGTCTCCTCTCCTCTGAACCTTGCCTTTTTTTTGTTTAGAGGAGGAAGGAAACACGACAGTTATGTATTGTTTGGGGCTGACTGTTCCTTGACACCAGGTTCTTTCACGTTGTTCTTCACACCCGCTCTAACACGAAGTCCATTCCCACAATGCAAATGAGCAATGTCTCAGTACCCTCTGGTTGGATGCTCTTCCTCCTGCTTGTCACCAGGAATGGTCTTCCAAGATGCCCTTCTCACTCATGCTGACCGAAAACTCCACGCCCAGAATGCTTGTTTCTTAAATTTCAAAAATATACTTTTTTTCATTAAAAAATCGCTTTGTGTATATACATTGTCACAAATGCAGTTTGGTTCTTTACAGTTGAATATCAAATAGCAAACAAAGCACTGGACTTTGACTTTGACTTGATCCAAAAAAAATCAAAGACCTGTTTTGCACATAACAATACTAATATTCACATATATTTGAGACACTGGGAGGGTCTGATAGCTGACCAGCCCCCCACTTATCTTCAGCAGGGGGAGACCTCGGATAGTGGTCTTAATCCAGTACGCCTTGGCAACAGCTGCCCCAGGCTTCGGTGCGTCCCTCAGCACGTAGTCCTAGTTCTTGGAATGTGCTAGTCTGCAACTTTTTTTTAATTTCAAAAATATACTTCATTCATTAAAAAATTCCTTTGTATAGAAACATTGTCACAAACGTCAGTTCTGTGCAGTTGCATATAAAAAAAAACAACAAAACATTGTCCTTTGGAAACTGAAGATATATTCGGTCTGAAGGGACTCCATATACAAAACTCTGGATAAGTGGGGCGGGGATGAACATACCCAACACTGCTCTCATCTTGATGGACACCTTTGTGTGTGGCTGCATGGAGGTGTGTGTAGACCCTCAGTACACAAACACCAAGTCTAACTGTGTGCTGAGGTTCCGCCTGGGACTGGTCTCGCTGGAGTGGATCGCTCCAAGTAGTTGGACTGTCTGGTACCATCTGACTTTCGTAGAGAAATTTGCAAAGAAAAAGTCTTTGACCAGAAAGTGGTCAGCACATAGCATCCTTGAGACCCTGAGGGAAAAGGAGAGGTTGGATCCTGTTGCGAGATTCCCTGAGTAGACTGTCTAAGTTGTTTGGCAGAATGCCTCATCACTAGAACTTTCCAACAAGCACCAAGACATCACTTGGTTAGAGGTGAGAAGAGCACTACCTGTGAGATCCTTTAAGTACCTCCATTTGGTCTGCGCCACCACACGCTGCCCTCGTAGCAGGTTTCGGCGGGGGGCGGGGTTGAGGCAATGGCCTAGTGGTATTATCAATGGACTGTTAATCCAGAGGCGCAAATAATGTTCTGGGCACCCGGTTCGAATCACACCACGGCAGATGGTGGAATTTGAACTTAATAAATATCTGGAATTAACAGTCTAATGATGACCATGAATCTGTTGTCAATTGTCAGAAAAACCCATCTGGTTCACTAATGTCCGTTAGGAAAGGAAACTGCCATCATTACCTGGTCTGGTCTGCATGTGACTCCAGACCCACAGCAATGTGGTTGACTCTGAGCAATTAGGAATGGGCAATAAGTGCTGCCTTGTGATGCCCTCGTCCCGTGAATGAATAAATAAAGAAAAGACTGTCACACATCTCCTTCTGGAATGTGCCTTTGCAAAGGAAGTCTGGAGAAAGGTGGAGTGGTTTTTTGTCACTACATTTCCCCACCCATCAAGTCCTTAAGTTGTGTCCCAGCTATACCTGTCTGTTTGCAGGCTATGTGGAACATTCCTTGTTCTACTCCTACTCAAATCCCCACCTTTGACTCTTTCTCACAGTTACCTCGACTATACCTGCTTACATACCGATTCCTGCAGGGGTTCCAGCCTCATTTCCCCAGTTTCTCCATCTCCATCATATATATTCTGATGGTAACTGCCTTCTCCCAGACTGCCTCCAACATCACTTCCTTTTTTCCTCAAGTGTGGCTTCACCCCTCCTGTGGTTGGCAGGGTCCTCAGTCGTATCTGACTCATCTCCTGCACTTCCCTCCCTCCTCAAACAGCAATAGGATTCCCATGTCCTTGCTTTCCACCCCGCCAGTTTCCACATACAAAGGATCACCCTCTCCATTTGTCATCTCCAGCAGGAATCCATCACTAAACACATCTTCCGACCCTCCATTGTCAATTGTTCTGGAGGAACCATTCCCTCTGTGACACCATGGTGTACTCCTCCATCACACCTTTCGTTTCCTTATTCCCCCATGATGCCTTCCCATACAATCACAGAGATAGTTACACTTGCCATTCACCTCC
Organism: Rhincodon typus; assembly: GCF_021869965.1. Classification (NCBI taxonomy): domain Eukaryota; kingdom Metazoa; phylum Chordata; class Chondrichthyes; order Orectolobiformes; family Rhincodontidae; genus Rhincodon; species Rhincodon typus. The sequence goes on along the minus strand of NW_025976853.1, from coordinate 429 downwards.
TCCCTCCCCACTGTACAAAGCCCTAATTCCACTTTACAGGTAAAATGGTATTTCACTTGTACTTCTTTCTATCTACTGTACTGCATTTGCTGCTGATAATGTGGTCTCCTTTACATTGGCAAGACCAAATCGAGATTGGGTCACCACATTGTGGAAAACTTCTACTCTGTCCATAGCAATGAAACCCCTGATTTCTGAGTTGCCTGCCATTTTAGCTCTCATGCCAACATTTCTGTCCTGTGCCTATTGCAGTGTTTCAACAAAGGACAACACAAGCTCAAGGAACAACACTTCATTTTCTCTTTCGGCATTTTACAGCCTCTAGGACTCAATATTGAATACAAGAACATCAGAAACTTACTGCATGATGTCTGTTTTCCATTTTTCTTACAACCACTCTCTCCCCACGCACCCACACAGCCTTGTCTC
>NW_025976852.1:0-7229 GCF_021869965.1 Rhincodon typus | reverse complement strand
TCTGATGAAGGGTCGAGGCCCGAAACGTCAGCCTCTCTGCTCCTATGATGCTGCTTGGCCTGCTGTGTTCATCCAGCCCTGCACCTTGTTGTCTCGGATTCTCCAGCATCTGCAGTTCCTACTATCTCTGATTCGATTTCCAGACAGTACTTCAGTTCATCCTCTGAGGTTCCCACTGATCTTCTGCCACACTGGTGTTACTATGTCGTACAACTCCAATGGAACTCTTCCCAACATTTTAAGTGTCTTTTACTTTATCGGTGTAAGAAACTGCAGACAGCCCAGAGCCATGAAATGGACTAAGTGGACTTTATCCTAAATTCTCTTTTTTAAAATGCTTTTTTTCTTTACTATACTATCATGGAAGGACTATTATTCTGAAGTTTTATTTCTTTATTTTTCTAATTTATTATTATGATTTTGTACTCTTGGAGATCTATAATGCTGGACTTTTTATTTCTTTATTTTTCTAATTTTTTTCCCTTATAATTTTTACTCAAGAATGTGTGCCTAGGTACCTTTGTACCTAAGATGGTGCCATAAATGGCTACTTGTAAACTTTTTCCTGTACTCACATGATTAATTCAATTCAATTCAACTAGTTTGGAATTAAATAATTCAATTTGCACATGTGTCACTTACTGGAACTGTATGGAATACCAAATAAGTTTTGCCTTGTGTCAATTAATACCCTGTAAATAGTCTAGGCAATTCATTGATGATTGCTAACTACTATTTTAGTCACTTTAACTAGAATAGAATGTAGTCTGCGATGCCACTAGTGAATTGTCTTAGCTATATTTTGTAACTTTCAGGCAATAATCTTCTCTTTGCTTTGGTGCCTGTCTCTGCTGTGTAGGAGTAGGAGTTACAATACTCCTGGTTTGATGTAGAAATTACTGCAGGCCAATTTCTTATTCACTGACTGTTTCATTATGAGTGGTTATATTCACCAAGCACTACAAAATTCTCTTGCAATTTATTTTATGGGGATGAGGTCCTGGAACTCTCTAACAGTATTGTGAGTGTACCTATGGCAAATAGACTACAGCTGTTCAAGAAGACAGCTCACCACTACCTTGTCAAGTACAAGCAGTGGCAGGGAATAAATGATCTCACAGCCAGCAATGCCCACGTCCCACGAGTGACTTAGAAAAAAATGGGGAAGTGGGTTAGATAATGAGCAACAATAAGTTGGATTTATAAAGAACCTTTAACATAGGAAAAAGCATTACAATGTGGTGTATTCTATTTGCACAAGATGCAGTTTGCTAGCAAATTCACAAGAATAGTTTTCCAAAACATAATTAAAATAAAACAGTAAAAGGAATTTATTCAATGTTTTGAACAGCTGTTTGAGTGGCTACTGTGGATAGGGAGAAGGTCTTGTAGCAAAAAGGTAATATTAATGCCTCTGAGCCAGAAGCTCAGTTCAAGTCCCACTCTAGAACTTGATGGCTATGGAAAGTACATTCATAACACAGTTGAATATCAACCTGTAAATTCTGGAAATGCATGACAATAGGAGACCATAAGAACAGAAGATACTTCTGGTCAATCATGGTTTGAAAGTCTCTATCCCTCTAACCATCACTGTTCATTGGTAAAATACATTGTAAAGATTTCTGAAGAAGGGTCCTGACCCGAAATGTCAACTTTCCTACTACTCCGATGCTGCCTGGCCTGCTGTCTTCCTCCAGCTGCACACTGTGTTATCTCTGACTCCAGCATCAGCAGTTCTTACTATCTATTGTAAAATATATGGTATCACAGCAACTTGGATGTCTTGGCGGGTCAGTTGGTTGGGTGGCTGGTGTGGACCAGATTGGTTCCCTTAGATTTCCCATTCTAATTCGGATGAATTCAGGACCTGTCTCCTTGTCTGACTCATGGTGGAGGTTATGAGTCTCTTGGCTGGAGTTGCTTTTGGCGAAGAACTGAAGAATGTATCAGGTAGGGATATTACTTTCATGGTGACTGGGCCTCATGAAAGAAAATGAGTAAACCGATACGCAAGCCAATGGACAATTAGTCTAATTGGAAAGCTATTATTATTAAGCATCTGTTAGCAGTTCATAAATATTTAGAATGACAAATAAGTTTATTATACCACAGCTAGCTCTCTTAGGATTAATTTTATTCACCTGGTATTTGCATTTGTAACATATTTGGCTGTAAAGAAGGCAATGCACTTGTATAATGGTTAAAATTTATATATAAAATAGTAACAGTTTCAATGAAAGATCTTCAACCAGAAATGTTAACTGTATTTTTCTCTTGATCAATACTGCCAGACCTGTTCAGTTCAAGCATTTTCTGTTCTAATTTCGAAAGTCAAACAGTTGCAGAGTTTTGAACTTGTATTGTTGCAGTTGTATATTTGTTTAGCCATTTAACCATTGCTAGATCTCTCCTAATTATAATGTGCATTTGTTAAAAATGAATGAACAAGGTTCTCAAGAATGAATTAATTTTAGCAACCTGTACTATGTCCTATACTGAGATGAAGTATATTACAATTAGGATATTTGAATAAATATAGATCATGATCCTTGCATAATGCAAGAGGAGATATCAAACTTACACTGCTGAAAGAACACGATGAATCACGACCAAACAGTTCACATATATTAAAATTACACAGAAATGCATCAAAGCAGGGAATTTTCCACCAGAATAGAAACTTCTTGTACAGTGTTACTTCAGCCTAAAATATTCAAAAACGAAAATAGCAGAGGTTATTTTTCAAAACACTACACTTTGAAATGACGAAAGCTGAAGTGACATCTTAGATTCCCATTGTGTTCCTGATAATCAGTAATGGCTATTAGAAATCTGAATATTCCAGTGCAAGGGTGGACATTCAGACCATAGTACACACGCTAGCTCTACACTGGAGCAATCTACTCTGTAATTTTTCTATATCTTTTAGTAGTTTTATAATTCAGCTGTTTAACTACTTGTATTTAAATATTGTAATATATTGAGCTTCCATAATCACTTGTGGTAGTACATTCCATATCCAGAATTCACATTAACTGTAAACGTTTCTTCTGCCCTCTCCCCTTTATGACTCTCATTACTGATTCACTTACCTGAAGAAATAATCTTTCACCATTTGCTCTTTGTGGGTCTCTTTTTTACCCTCCATTAGTTCTACATTTTGGTCTTTGAATTTTAGCTGGCTTATATAGAAGTCTCCACTTCTTATGCCTTTGAAAGCAAGTAGGTTTACAGCCAAAGAACAAGGTGAAGAAGGGTCCAAGTGGCTCACACATACCAAAATGATGCTTTAATAAAATTTAAAGGCAGGAAATTTCCCACTAATGGAGCACTCAGATGAACAAAAAGACAACTATTCCTTTAATTGATTTTCCTTCTATATTATGCCTAGAAGTGTAATAGGAAATTTTTTTCAGGTTTCACGGAAATAGAGTATCACATGTTTTAATTCCTTGTTTTAATTTAAAACTTTTAAATTAATCTTGACAGTGGGAATGGTGTAGATAAGCGATGGACTTTTTTTGTCAGTGCACTTTTGATGGACCAAAAGGCCTCCTGTATACTATACAATTCTATGACTCTAAAGAAGAACAATAAATTAAATTCGATTAACTATTTGGAAAACAAACAATACAAAATGCTGCAACATAATGCTAGATTATTCTTTTATATAGTATCTTACTCTGTCTTTTTAATATATATTTTGATCAGAATAAAAACTGATGCAGGCCTCCTAAAAAATTTCTAGAGGATACTAAATTGATTGTCAGTCCCACTCAGTTTAGTTCAATTTGTCAATGTGTAATGAAAGTTTTTTTTTGATTTTCAGAAATTCTGTTTACTTTCGTACTAACTGCCTGTCATATCACAAATCTGTACTTGCTCAAAAAAAGTCATTGTTCTCCTTTTTGTGATTATCTAACTCATGGTTTATCTGATTTAGAATATAATGTTTAATGTTAGGAATTTAGGTTTAATAGTGGAAAATAGTCTGACTGCAATTGAGGCATCTTGAAGTCTGGTGTATTAAAATGTTTGGGGTCATATTACATTTAGAGGTTAACAACTAAAAAGGTAGGATCCGAAACGACAAGTCAGCTTACTGTGATAACAAGGTGTAGAGCTGGATGAACACAGCAGGCCAAGCAGGCCAAGCAGCATCAGAGGAACAGGAAAGCTGATGTTTCGGGCCTAGACCCTTCTTCTGAAAGGTCAGCTCAGTCAGCTTACTGGACTGAGATGTGATGTCTATATTGCTTACAGTAATGACATGTCAGAAAGATAGTTTACTTTGCGAGTTAAAGCTACATGAGTAAAATTCAGTTATTCAACTCTGAAAGGCTGTAAAATCCACTTACATAATAGGGTCACAGAAGAAATTGTAAATGGGAGATACTTAACCTCAAAGTCAAGTCGAAGATAGCTCAGAGCATGGTATGGAGATAGCTTGGACACGGAGATGGGTGGAGCTTAATAAGGTACACTGGTTTTAAATTAAGCATGTGCTTGCTAGGAGAGGTATTAGTTACAATTCGGAGCTGGGAAGGGATTGATGCAGAAGAAGCGCCTCCAGGCAGCACTAGCGTTGCAGTTACGAGACTCCAAACAAACAGGCCCTAGGAGAAATTCAGAGAGTGGTGGCTTCATGCTATGGACAAAGGTCAGGGAGCCATTGTTAGTTCAGTGCAGATGAACGTGGGGTAAAGGAAGCCCACTAGCAGTATTTGCTTGATGGAACTGGGAAAGATTAGAGCTTTGACAAATTCAGTGGCAACTCAATGAAGCTGGCTGTTTGATAAAAGGTGAAAATTTTTTGGTAGCTAGATGCTTGGGAGCAGTCTCAGTCATCATGGGGAACTTGGTTTGGGAGAAGGGATTGAGAATGTGAGTATTTGTTGACGCAGTCTGACTTGGAAGGATGTCAAGGTTTAGATCTTTGAAAGCAAAGAATTGGAATCCTTTGCAAATGAGACAGAATTTTAATGAGATAAGGTGACTTACAGTGTCACTCATGTCTGTGTAGGATTTGCCTTTACTGCATCAGCAATTCAGTGTGCATTCTGTGGAATGTTAGAATGTTAAAACATCCTGAATGTCAGTGTCTAAGTTTTAAATAAATAGTGCATAGTTTAGAATCATTTTCTTCTGTTCAGTGTGCTTATTTAGTGATATTCTTTATGCTTGTTTTGTTCAAATTTGTATAATAAGATTAATTTTTGGCATTTCAATTCAATTCAACTTTGGAATTCTGCCACTTATTTTCTTACCTGTGGTTGCTCCATGCATTTTATTCTTTAAATATTATGGACTATCAAGTCAGATCATAACAAAGATCTGATTCCCACTTCCTACAGACTAATGGGGTGGCCGTGGGCCCAAGCTATGCCTGCCTTTTTGTAGGATATGTGGAACAGTCCCTCTTCCGCTACTACACTGGCACTATCCCCCATCTCTTCCTCCGCTACATTGATGACTGTATCGGCGCTGCCTCGTGCTCTCACAAGGAGTTTGAACATTTCATCAACTTTACTAACACCTTTCACCTCAACCGCAAATTCATCTGGACCATCTCTGATATCTCACTCCCCTTCCTGGAACTCTCTGTCTCCATCTCTGATGACCGCCTCGAAACTGACATCACTTTCAAAACCACTGACTCCCACAGCTACCTACACTACACCTCCTCTCACCCACCTTCCTGCAAGAATGCGATCCCCTACTCCCAATTCCTCAGCCTCCGCCGAATCTGCTCCCAAGATGGGACATTCCACTCCCACACATCCCAGATGTCCTCCTATTTCAAGGACCGCAACAATCCCCCTCTGGTGATTGAAAATGCCCTCAACCGCAACTCTTGCGTTTTCCACACCTCTGACCTCACATACCCTCCCCCCAACAAACATCAAGACAGAATCCCTCTTGTCCTCACATATCACCACACCAACATCCGCATCCAACGTATCATTCTCCACCACTTCCACCACCTACAATCTGACCCCACAACCAAAGGTATATTTCCCTCCCCACCCCTACCGGCCCTTTGTAGGGACCGCTCTCTCCGCGAGTCCCTCATCCGCTCCACATTCCCCGCTAATCCCACCGCCCTGGCATCGTACCCTGCAACCGCAGGAAGTGCTACACCTCCCATTTCACCTCCATTCAAGGCACAAAACAAACTTTCCACATTAGTTAGGGGTTCACCTGCACATCCATCAATGTGGTCTACTGCATCGCTGCTCCTGATGTGGCCTCCTCAACATTGGTGAGACCTAGTGGAAGCTCGGAGACCGTTTTGTAGATCATCTGTGCTTGTTCGCGACAAACAACAAGACCTGCCAGTTGCAAACCATTTTAACTCCCCTTCCACTCCCTGGGTGATACCTCCTCCGGTGTCACAATGATGCCACCCGCAAACTGGAGGAGCAGCACCTCATATTCCCCCTCGTGAGCCTACAGCCCAATGGTCTAAACGTGGATTTTACCAGTTTCAAAATCTCCCCGCCCCACCTCCTCCCATGACCAACCCTCCTTCTCATTCCTGCCTCCTTGGCCTGACACAACCTGACCATCTTCTCTCCCATCTATCTGCCCTTCCCACCTCACTGACCAATCCCCACCACTCCCTACCTGCACTCAACTATCACCATCCCACCTCCCTTCCCCAGCCCCACCTCACTTCTCTATTTATTTCGGACATCCCCCCCCCCCTCCCCATTTCTGAAGAAGGGTCCTGACCTGAAACATCAACTCTCCTGCTCCTCTGATGCTGCCTGGCCTGCTGTGTTCCTCCACACTGTGTTATCTCTGACTCCACAATCTGCAGTTCTTACTATCTCTCAAAAATCTGATTTGTCCTGTTTTCTCTTAACTGGGATCATAATACACGTAAACTGAGGGCTTCATGAATAATAAATGAATATTTACAATTATACAATGCCTTTCATAACTTAGGAATGCTGCAAAATGGTTAACAGACTATAAAATACTTTTTAGGGTAGTCACTGTTGCAAATGTTGGAAGCAGGGCAGCAAATTTGCATACAGAAAAGTCCAAAACAATGTGATAACAATGCAATAGGTATTTTTTGTGATGTTAATTGAGGGCTAAATAATGTTGAGGAACATTTCGTAGAGCTGGATGAAGACAGCAGGCCAAGCAGCATCAGAGGAGCAGGAAAGCTGACGTTTCGGGCCTAGACCCTTCTTCATTTTTCTGAAGAAGGGTCT
>NW_025976851.1:0-7229 GCF_021869965.1 Rhincodon typus | reverse complement strand
CTGTGTTCATCCAGCTCTACACCTTGTTATCTCTTATTTAAGACAGTGGTACAGCCACATTTGGAGTACTGCGTACAATTCTGATTGCCCTGCTGTAGGAAGGATGTTATTAGACTGGAAAGGATGCAAAAAGATATTTACAAGGATGATACTGGGACTGGAAAGTTTGAGTTATACGGAGATGCTGGATAGGCTGGGACTTTCTTTCCCTGGAGAGTAGGAAGTTGAAGAGTCACCTTGGGGAGATATATGAAATGATGAAGGGCATAGATAAGGTGAATAGCCGAGGTCTTTTCCCCAGGGTAGGGGAGTCCAAAACTAGAGGGAATAGTTTTAAGGTGAGCGGGGTAAGATTTGAAAAGGACCTGAGGGGCGACTTTTTCACATAGAGGGTGGTGCATGTATGGAACGAGCTGCCAGAAGAAGTAGTAGAAGTGAGTACAATGATAATATTTAAAAGACATTTGAACAGGTACACGGATAGGAAAGATTTAGAAGGATACGGGTCAAATGCAGGCAAATGGGACTAGCTCAGTTTAGGAATCCTGGTCGGCATGGACAAGTTGGGTTGAAGTGTTTGCTTCTATGGTGTATGTTTCTACTACTCTGATTCTATCACACCAGTACAGGCTTGATGACTTTCTTGATGATCTTCAAAACTACATTTCAGAGAGTAAACAGCACAGCTGCCTCAAGATGGTTCTGGTGACGGTCAGACAGTTTTGTGGATTTTGAGGGGATAACATAGACTTCTGATTTGATTTTAACTTCCTCTGCTTTAGCCTAGGGGATAAATAAATTTCCTCAACACCTTCATTGTATGAAACATAGACCAGCTTTGTTGAAAAACAGAGATAGTAGGAACTGCAGATGCTGGAGAATCTGAGATAACAAGGTGTAGAGCTAGATGAACACAGCAGGCCAAGCAGCATCAGAGGAGCAGGAAGGCTGACGTTTCGGGCCTTCCTATTTTCTGAAGAAGGGTCTAGGCCCAAAACTGATGCTGCTTGGCCTGCTGTGTTCATCCAGCTCTACACCTTGTTATCTTTGTTGAAAACAATTGGTTGTGGCAATGTAAAAGCACGGAGCAGACAAGTTCAACAGACTAAACAACAACAGACTGCTGTTGATATATAACAATCTCCTATTGACTATGAACCAATGCTTGTCACAAGCTGATATGAGCAAAGTGGCCACATTTACTGTCAGCTAAAAATATATGGGAAAAAATATGTTTGTCAGACAGAATCAGAGACAGAGTCAGAGAGAGAGGAGCGCAGTATGACTGCTGAAATCAATCAAGAAACTAAAATGCCAAACCACAGTACAAATAAAACATAAACAAGGATTCTCTCTCCTCTCACCAGTTCCAGATTCAAGCTCACCTGAGAATTAATAGCTGAGTAGATCAACTATAGGAGCCATTGCAGCTACCTAATAATCTCTGCCCTTTCAAGGCCCCCAACAAATTGATTAAGGATCCTCAGACCTGCACTGAGATAGAGACCAAGTTAAATTCAATTTTCATTGTTACTGTTTTGCCTTCACCTGTATGTCAGTTAGTGTGAATGAATCAAATCAGTCAGACATCACATTTTGGGTTAGATCTCCAGGCTAAGTGTGTGAAAATTATTTTTAAATCATAAAAACTTACTGCTGGGATACAAAATTGACTCAATCACGCTGAGGGTCAGAAAATACAGACATCCACGTACAAATATATTTGATCACCATCAAATTAAAAAGAAGCAGCTAAAAATTGTCAGGAGAAGAGAAACACTGTCTCTGGAAATAACGACCCAATAAACAGAGGATTCAGATTTAAGGTGACCATCAAAGCAATTAAAGAGAAGACGAGGGAACTGTTTTCTAAGGATAACTTTTCTAAGTCTAAAGATGTGCAGGTTGGGTGGATTGGCCATGCTAAATTGCCCCGAAGTGTCCAGGGATGTGTAGGTTAGGTGGATTAGCTGTGGAAAATGCAGGGTTACAAGGATAGTGGGGAGAGGTGAGAGCTGCACATGGATCTGGGTGGCTCTTCAGAGGGTTGGTACAGACTCGATGGACTGAATGGCCTCTTTCTGCACTGTAGGGATTCTATGATCCTTCTACAATGCTATGTTTTCCACCATTAGTTGTGGTTTAGAAAACACCACCTGAAAGGACAGTGGAAGCTGACGCTATATGACCATGGAGAATGTAAAGTATGTCAGACTACATGGGAGATAGAGACGGAGAATGGAACACAGGGGATACAGCTTCCCCAGAAAGCTAGTACAGGGACGGTGGGCTGAATGACCTCCTTCTGTTCTCCACCTTGCAACAGCAAAGGGTAAAGCGGATCAGATCAGAACAATCTGTTTTAGAGCCTTGTTGAATGCAATACAAAACTGAACACAAATGGGTCTAATATCCTTGCTGGGAGGTTTGCTGGTGCTGTTGGGGAGGTTTTAGACTGATCTGTCAGGGGAATGGGGCACAGAGCAGATGTAAAATCGGGAGTAAGGTCCAATCAGGTATAGAAGAAATACTAGGACAGACCAGAAGGCTAAGAGGACATGGGTAAGATAAGGAACCTGGGAGGACCGGAAAACCAAATTGTATCTATTTTAGTACAAGGATCCTGACTGGTAAGGCGGGTGAGCTTAGAGCATTGATCAGCACATGGGAATATGTTATTGCTGCAATCACTGAGACATGGTGAAGGAAGGACAGGACTGGCAGCTTAACATTCCAGGGTATAGAAGTTTCAGGTGGGATGGGGGGGGGATGTAAGAGAGGTGGGGGCATTGCATCATTGACAAAGAAGACCCATCACTGTAGTAATGTCTTAGAAGGCTCTTTAAATTACGCCATCTGGGTAGAGCTTAGAATTTAAAAAGAGGTGATCACTTTGCTGGGATTATACTACAGGCCTCCCAATAGTCAGAGGGAGATAGAAGATTGGATACATCCGCAAATCACAGAGAGGTGTGAAAGAAACAGGATTATAGTTGTCTGAGATTTCGACTTTGCTAACATTAATGGGGATCGCCTTTGCATTAAAGGATGAGATGGGGTGGAATTTTTAAAGTACATCCAGGAGAGAGCTTTGCGCCAGTACGTTGATAGACCCACTAGAGAGGGAGCAGATCTAATCCTGGGAATGAATCTGGTTCAGGTGGTTGAAATTTCAGTAGGCGAGCATTTACCATAACTCTGTAAGTTTCAAAGTCGTTTTGGAAAGGGATAAGGACAGGGCAGAAATGAAGTGTCTAAATTGGGGGGAAGACCAATTTCAACATCACTAGACAGGATCTGGCAAACATAGAGTGGGAGCAGCTGCTTGCATGTCAGTCTACATTTGGAAAGTGGGAGTCTTTTAGAAGGAGTATAGTGAGAATTCAGGGCCAGTGTGTTCTCCTAAGAGTGAAGGGCCAGGGCAGCAAGTCCAGGGAACCCTGGATGTCAAGGAATATCAAGTGCTTGATAAAGAAAAGGGACGAAGTATATGTCAGGTATGCTGAATTAAAAACAGGTGGGGGGGTGCCCTTCAGGAGTGTAGAGAGTGTAGGGAGAGTGCTTAAAAAAGAAATTAGGAAGGCAAAGAGGGGGTCATGACATATATTTGGCACATGGGATCAAGCAGAATCCCAAGGTTTTATAAGTATATCAATAGTAAGGGGACGACCAGGTGAAGAGTGGGACTTACTGGAGACCAAAGTGACAAGCTGTGTGTGGAGCCAGTGGACATGGGTGAGATCGCAGAGGAGAAAGACATTGTAGCTGGAGATTTCAGTTAGGATAGTGAGGTTCTAGGTCATGTTAAGATTATTAAGAAGGAGGTATCAGATGTTTTAGCAGGCATTAAGGTGCATAAATCGCCAGAACCTGATGAGATGTATCCCAGGCTGTAATGAGAGGCAAGGGAGGAGATTGCTGGGACCCTCATGGGAATATTTAACACTTTGCCGATCGCAGGTGAAGCGCCAGATGGCTGGAGGACAGCTCAAGTGGTTCCTTTGTTCAAGAAGGGCAGCAGGGATAGACCAGGTAATTACAGAGCAGTTAGTCTGACATCAATTGTAGGGAAAGTATTGGAAAAAGTTCCGAGGGACAGGATTAATCAACACTTGGAAAGGCATGAATTGATCGGGGATAGTCAGCACAGATTTGTTATAGGGCAATCCTTTCTGACTATTTTGAGTTTTATTTGTAAAGGTGATTAAATATATTGATGAGAGTGGTGCAATTGATGTTGGAGCAAATTACTGCAGATGCTGGAATGTGTACTGAAAACAACAAATGCTGGAGATCCCAGCGGGTCAGGCGGCATCCATAGAGAGGAAGCTAGCTAATGTTTCGAGTCTAGATGACTCTTCGTCACAGCTGAAGTGAAGTGTAGAAGGGACTGCATTTATGCTATAGTTTGGGGGGTGGGTTTTGGGGGTGGTGGGCATAGGGTGCTGGTGGAGAAAAGATGTTGATAGCTCAGATTAAGTGTTCGGAATGTGAGAATGGCAGAACAATGGTGTGCCTCCTGCCAGACTGGAAAGGACAGACAATCCCACTGGGATGGGGGAAGGGGAGAGGAGACACAATAACAGGATGTAACAAGTTAAAACAAAGGGAATAAATGGTTCACAATTTGAAGGTGTGGAACTCAGTATTCAGTCCAGAAGGCTGTAAAGATCCCAGTCTGAGGATGAGATGTTTGTGCTGTGATTCACTGGAACACTGCAGCATGCCGAGTTTCAGACATGTGGGCATGTGAGCAGGACACTGTGTTAAAATGATCCGCTATGGGAACGGTCAGGGTCATGCTTGGTCAGGGTCAGAGGTGTTCTGCAAAGTGATCACCCAGTCTGCGTTTGGTTTCTCCAAAGTAGAGCAGGCCACAGTGGGTGCAGTGAATACAATTCCCAAGATTAGAGTGGGTACAGGTGAAATGCTGCTTCACCTGGAAAGACTGTTTAAGCCCTTGGATGGTGAGCAGGGAGGGGGTGAACGGGCAGGTGTTGCACCTTCTGCGGTTACATAGGAAGGTGCCGTGGGAAGTGGGATTAATGTTGGTGGTTATGGAATGAACTAGGGTGTCCCAGAGGGAATGATCCCCGTGAAATGCAGACAGGGAGAGTGAGGGGAAGATACGTTTGGTGGTGGCGTTCTGCTGGAGTTGTCTGAAATCGTGGAGAATGATCCTTTGAATGCAGAGGCAGGTGGGATGAAAAGTGAGGAGAAGGGGGACACGATCGCGCTGCTGTGAATGATGGGAAGAGGCAAGGACAGAAACACAGGTGAAAGGTCGGATGTGGTTGAGGATCCTGTCACCCACAGTGCGTGGGAAAACTCGGTTATGGAAAAAGCAAGCCATGGCTGCAACGCTGTTTTAGAAGGTGGCATCATCCAAACAGAGGGGCTACAGGCGACGGAACTAGGAGAATGGGACGGAGTCCTTGCAGGACATGGGCTGTGACGAGCTGTAATAAAGGTAGCTATGGGAGTCAGTAGCTTTGTAGTCAGTAGCTTTACAGCACAAACTGGAGGAACAACATCTCATCTTCAGATTAGGATCTTTAAAGTCTTCTGGACTAAATACTAAATTCAACACCTTCAAATTGTGAACCAATTCCTATTTCTTCCCTTTCTTTTAGCTTTACTTGTTACATTCTCTGTCAGCATGTCCTCTCTCCCCTCCCCCACCCCAGTGGGACTGTCTGTCCTTTCCAGTCTGGTAGGTAGACACACCATTGTTCTGCCATTCTCACATCCCGATCACTTAATCTGAACTATCAACATATTTTCTCCACCAGCACCTTACACCCAACACCCCTGCAACCCTCCCCCGACAACTGTAGCATAAATGTTGTCCCCTCCACACTTCAGCTCTGATGAAGAGTCATCCAGAAACATTAGCTTGCTCCCGATGGATGCTGTCTGACCTGCTGTGATATCCAGCATTTGTCATTTTCAGTGCAATTGATGTGGTTGACATGGACTTCACTGAGACCACAAGGTCCCACATGGAAGGCTGGTCCAAAAGGTAAGAGCCAAGGGGATTCAAGGCAAGTTAGCAAACTGGATTCAAAATTGTCTTGCAAACAGGAGGCAAAGAGTGATGGTGGAGGAACAAAAACAGAAGTTGCTGGAAAAGCTCAGCTAGTCTGATTTTTTTTCTTCACAGATGCTGCCAGACCTGCTGAGCTTTTCCAGCAACTTCTGTTTTTGTTCTTGATTTACAGCATCCGCAGTTCTTTCGGTTTTTAATTTAGTGAAGGTGGAGGCTTGTTTTTGTAATTGGAAATCTGTGACCAGCAGTGTACCGCAAGGATCAGTGCTGGGACCTTTGCTGTTTGTTAGATACATTAATGAATTGGATGTGACTGACGAAGGTTTAATTAATATGCTTGCAGATGACACGAAAATTGGTGGGTGGTGTTGATAGTGAGGTGGATGGTCTGAGGCTACAGTCTGATGTTGATCAACTGGTAAATTGGGCAGAGCAATGGCAGATGGAATTTAATCCTGATAAGTGTTAGGTGATGCATTTTGGGAATAAGGGAAGACAGACACAATGAATAGTAGGTCCCTCAGGAATACTGAAGAACAAAGGGACCTTGTCTAAAAGCCCATAGATCCGTGAAGGTGTCAGCACAAGTAGACAGTGTGGTGAAGAAAGCTTGCCTTCAATAGGAGCAAGGAAGTCTTGTTACAGCTTTATAAATCGTTGGTTAGGCCACAGCTGGAATACTGTGTGCAGCTCAGGTCACTACACTATCAGAAGAATGTGATGTGCTAAGAGAGGGTGCAGATGAGAAATTCACCAGGATGTTGCCTGGGATGGAAACTCTCAGTTATGAGGCAAGCCTGGATAGACTGGGTTTGTTTTCCCTGAAGCTGAGAGGGGATCTGATTGTGGTGCACAAAATTTTGAGAGGCACAGTCATGGTAGATTGTGAGAATCTTTTCCCCACAGCAGACCCAGAGGACATAAGTTTAAGGTGAGGAATAAGTGGTTCAGAGGAGATCTGAGAAAGAATTTTTTTCACCCAGAGGGTGGTAGAAAAATGGAAGGTGCTGTCAGAGAGGGTTTTGGAGGCAGGTACTCTCACAATATTTAAGAAACATCTGGACAAGTACTTTCAAAATGCCAGGACATGGTAAGCTATGGACCAAATGAAGGTAAATGAGATTAGAGAGATTGGTGTTTGTTGGTTGGTATAGACACAGTGGGCTGAAGGGCCTGTTTC
>NW_025976850.1:0-7229 GCF_021869965.1 Rhincodon typus | reverse complement strand
GAGAGAAACTGACCTGAAACAATCCGGAGAGAATTCAACCCACAGGGAATGGTCAGAAAGTCAGTGAGGTTCATTAGGAAGGGGTTAAAAACTTAGATTGGCAAAACTAGGCACTCTCCACAGGATGGACACAAGTAAATAAAAAGGATGGGGAATCTTTACACCCATATTTGATCTGTTGCTTGAAGCTCATGTATCTGTGCACGAGTAATTTATAAACCCATGGCACTCCTCAGGAGAAGAACCAGTCAAGTCGATGTGACCCCAGCAGGGGCCAGAACAGAACTGGAAAATAACAAAGTGCAAATGATAGAGGGGTGATAAAGAGAACCACGCCCGTTCAACGTGTGGTCTGTAAATATTCTGTTCCGGTTTCCTTGCAATTAGCATTTATTAATTTAAATATGATAACTATTTTATTTGCTTATGAGTCATAAGGCGTTGCTGGGTAGGGCCAGATTTATTGCCCATCGCTAACCGCCCTGGAGAGGATGGGGCCAGCTATAGTCCATGTACTGTAGGTAGATCCATAGTGCCATGAAGGGAGACTTCCAGGAACTTGACCAAGCGACACAGAAGGAACATGATATATTCCCAGGTCAAAGTCAGAAGACACATAACACCAGGTTCAAGTCCAACAGGTTTATTTAAAATCATAAGCTTTCGGGGTGTTCCTCCTTCATCAGGTGAAGTGCTACTTTATTACTTTGGTACACATCGTGAGAAAGTGATAAAGTCAGGTGCAGCGTTCAGAAAGCTTGTGATTTCAAATAAACCTGTTGATCTATAACCTGGTGTCATCTGACTTCTGATTTTGTCCACCCCAATCTGACACCAGCAGCTCCACTTCATATTTCCAGGTCAGCACGGTATGTGGCCTGGAGGGGATCTAGCAGGTGGTGGCATTCCCATGTAACTGCTGCCCCTGTCCTTCTGGATGGTAAAGACTGCAGATTCAGAAGATGCTGTTGCAGGCGCCTTGCTGAGTCACTGCAGTGCATCTAGTAGATGGTAAAGCCTGCTACCACTGTGCATTAGTGGTGAAGGGAGTACAGGGATGTAGTTTGGGTGCAAATCAAGAGGGCTGTTTTGTGTTCAGTTGTATTAAACCTGATGTAAGGCTTTTGAAATAAAAATAAAAGCAAACATTGTCATATGAAACTGTCCTCAAAATGAAATATTGGTTTTTGACAGTTCGCTCTGGATCAGGCAAGTGAATGGAAGGTAGTCAAGTTGGGAAATGATATCAAAGTGGAAATAAAAGACATGCCCTGGAGAAATTCACATTAGGTTAGACATCATAAGAAAGTGATAAAGTCTCAGATGAGACTCCTTCAGAAAAAAGTCTTTCCACTGCCAGCACTAACCCCTTTTACACCCTCTCCTGATGAATATATGTATGTTTCGTGTTGTTATTGAAAATGAAAATTAACATTTTGTCAACACTCCCCATGTCATCACTGTTGGTGAAATATAATTTCTAACCCAGACCCTTCCTTCACTTCACCCTGGTGCATTCTGTGTGGTTATAGCAGAGGCAGGGACAGGCTGCTCATACCCCTGCTCCCACTGCTCTGGATCTCAGTGTTGTATGTTTACCAAACACAGTTTTATCTTTAGCAATGTAGAAAAAACCTAAACCTGAACCTGAGACAACAAGGTGTAGAGCTGGATGAACACAGCAGGCCAAGCAGCATCAGAGGAGCAGGAAAGTTGACGTTTCGGGCGTAGACCCGGCTATCTCTAAACCTGAACCTGACGGTTCACTTCCAGTCACAAACAGATCATTGATTTACACTAATCTCTGATTTGAAGCACATTTCCAGCATTCACCGTTGTTCTTCCTCTGACTCTAAACCCAGTTGGAAACGAGATTTTGTTCCGTGTCTATGAGTTCCGAGCCATGAAAGACAGTTGCTGGGACACATTTCTCACACACAGCAGGATTAACCCACACCGTGGCTTGGCTGTCAGCGAAGAGAGATGAGAAAGAGTAAAGTGCCATCTGACCCCCTCAGTGTGACCCTGAAGGATGTGTCCGGCTGAAGTCCTGTTGCTGCCGTACGATTCCCACCCCACCCCTCCACCACCACCCGAGATTGTCCTTTCTGAGCTCCAGGTGCTGTTCAACCCTCAGGAAAAATACAACTATCTACAGTGATGTGTTTGAAGCAAAGCTGACTTATTTTACATTTCTCTAGTATATTAAACTCCAGTTCAATTTTAGAGGTTGTAACCATCATCAGAAACAAACTGCAAATGTCAGAACAAAAGTATCAGAAAATTACAGTGCAGATCAAGGCCTTTTTTTTATTCAGTTGTGTGATGTGCATATTGTTGGCTGGCCAGCAGTATTTGCCCTTGGCCCATCATGTTTGTGTTGGCTGAAATAGAACTACCCAGGCTTTACAGCTTTCTGGACTCATCGTTGAGATCAACAATTTCAGACTGTGAACTCTGCCCCAATTTGTTTACATTTCTTGTTTCAATTTGTGTCTGGGTCCACTGCACA
Organism: Rhincodon typus; assembly: GCF_021869965.1. NCBI lineage: Eukaryota > Metazoa > Chordata > Chondrichthyes > Orectolobiformes > Rhincodontidae > Rhincodon > Rhincodon typus. The sequence continues at coordinate 4,717 of NW_025976850.1, read as the reverse complement.
CCTGGATCCAGGCACATCTTTTGTTTATTTGTTTCTTTTCCAGCCTTAACTTCATTCCCTGCAGCCTTGAAGGACTAATAACATTTCTGAAATTTAATCTCTCCTGCCTTCCCCCTGTGACATCTGCCTTTTTGCCCTTGTCTAACCACCACCTTGCTCAGAATCTGTTACATTTCTGGTCCCAGGCCTTTTACAACTCACCGTGCCCCCGGGTCAGAGTTTTGAATCCTCTCCCTCCAGAGAGAATCTGAAATCATTGTGGCTGCAGCTTTCCCCAGATTTTAATTTTGGAAACAAAAACCATGAAATTGTTTCAGAATTGAGGTTTTTTTGAGCCTTAATCCACAATTTCGCCTTTTTAGAGCTAAGCTGTGATCCTCCCACTGTCCACAAATGCAAGATAGATGGATTGGCCACACTAAATTGTCCCCAAGTGTGCAGGTTAGGTGGTTGGGTTAGCTGCGGTAAATGTGGGGTTTATGGGAGTAGGGTGGGATAGAGAGCTAGTGCAGACGAGATGCACTGAATGACCTCTTTCTGCACTGTAGGGATTCTGTCATCTTAACCATTTGTGATCATGGTCACATTTTCCTCATGACAGCCCACACATCCCCATGTTCATTTAGCTCAAGCTTTCATGCTGCCTTTGTGTTTTGAGAAGCTCTGTTGTTGGAATGGGAGCTTTCTTTGATGTGGCCTCTCCTCATACTTCCGCCCACTTCCCAGTTCCCTGCGTTAATTCCAGCTATCTCTCGTTTGCCCAAATGGGGTTGTTGAAGAGCTCAAAAGGCGAGTGGACTGAAATTGAGAAATTAAAGAGTCAGAATGAAAGAGGAAGTGGAAATAATAAACAGGTTTGGTAGATCCCAGGGGAGTGAGGAAGGGTCACAGATGCTTCCAGACATGCTGAGCTTTTCCAGAAACTTTGTCTTTGTTCCAGGGGAATAAGACTCCAGGATCCTTCTGTTGTGACTGTTCACACTTTTTTTTTTATTAATTTGTGGGATGTGGGCGTCCCTGGCTGGCCAGCATTTCTTGCCCATCCATAGTTGCTCTCGAGAAGGTGGTGGTGAGCTGCCTTCTTGAACCGCTGCAGTCCTCCTGCTGTGTGTTGACCCACAATGCTATTAGGGAGGGAATTCCAGTGACAGTGAAGGAACGGTGATATATTTCCAAGTCAGGATGGTGAGTGACTTGGAGGGGAACGTGGAGGTGGTGATCTTCCCATATATCTGCTGCCCTCGTTCTTCCAGATGGAAGTGGTCATGGGTTTGGAAGATGCTGTCTGAGGATCTTTGGTGAATTTCTGCAGTAGAGACAACATTCTCTGATGAGAGTCAAACCAGGGCAGGCGAAGACGGAGCACTGAATAGTAACAGATTTAGTTCAAACACAGGAGATTTGTTCAGCCAGTAATATCATGTAGTGTAATACTCACGGATGTGAAGTGAGTAGTGAGGGGAAATATTGCCACAAGCTGCAGATGGAAAACTTTTATAGGAACAGGAGTAGACCATTCAGCCCCTCAAGCCTGTTCTGTCATTCAATGAGATCATTGCCTGATCTGTGGCCTAACTTTCAATTTCCAAAACCCACTGAGCCTATCAATGAGGCTTCTCTGAAACAGACGAGGTGAATATTGAAAAACATTAAAAAAAACTGCAAATGCAGGGAAATCAGAAACAAAAACAGAAATTGCTGGAAAAATTCAGCAGGTCTGGCAGCATCTATGAAAGAAATCAGAGTTAACCTTTCGGGTCCAGTGACCCTTTGATGCAGTTGACCATTCCCTCTTTCCTGTAACACTCTCCGGAACAGGTGATGGTGTGAAGGCCATGAGATTGTCAATAACAACTGAGAAAACAGCAGGGTATGCTGAATCAGAACAAAACCTATTTTGGTCTTTCACTTTTAAATCAACTGCAACAAGTTATTCACTATTGTTTCAGAAAGAGGACAAGAGATGAGAAAATCAACTCAGTGTCATTGGGTCTGGGAACCATTGTTATTCTGACCTGCATGTGAATCCATGCTATAACAATTAGTTTGATTCTGAACCATCAGTTAGAACGGATGATAAGAGCTTGCTGAGCTTGTGATGCCATGATCCCATGAACAAGCAAAAGAAAAATCCAATTCCTGAAGTTACTTGTGAACCCACTGGTGCTTCATCAAGCTTAATGACTGAGTGAATTTTTTCCCACACACAGAGTAGGTGAATGACCTCTCCCCAGTGTGTATTTGGTGGTGTACAGTGAGGGTTGATGATGTCCTGAACCCAGCCCCACAGTGAGAGCACATGAATGGTCTCCCTTCAGTGTGAACACGTTGATAGTACATCAGTCTACTTGAGCCTTTATAGCACTTCCCACAATCTGCACATTTAAAGGGTCTCTCTTTAGAGGGAACCTGTTGGTGTTTCAATAGGCTGGATGACCGGGAGAAATCCTTCCCACACCTGGAGCAGGTGAATGGCCTCTCCCCAGTGTGGACCCATTGGTGTGTCAGCAGGTGGGATGACTGAATGAATTCCTTGCCACACTCACAGCAGGGAAACAGCCCCTTTCTAGTTTGAAACCGCTGTGAATGCCTTCTCACACACGAAGCAGGTGAATAGTTTCTTCCTGGTGTGATTGCACCAATATGTTTGCAGCATGGATGAGGCATTGAAACTCCTCCCACAGTCCCCATGGATCCACAGTTTCTTGTCAGTGTGGCATTGCTTTCGTTTCAAAAAGTCACTTGATCACCTGAAGTCTCGTCCACAGACTGAACCTGTGCACAGTTTCTCTTCACTGTGAATGGTGCATCCACCTTCCATATTCAAAATCTATGATATTCAACTTACATTAAAATGAAGCAATTCTGTCAGATCCTGTCCTTCGACTGCAGATCCTCAAATTCCAAAATAATGTGGAATTGACCAGAAACGAAAGAAAAGGAGCATAAGATAACACACAAAAAGAAAGGTAGCTTGTGAAATCAAGGTGAACGATTTGGTAATTTATGGGGCTGGCACAGGAGAATAGTGACCATAAAAACTGCCATCTTATCATTAAATCACCATCTAATTCACTCGTGTTCATCAGGGATGGGAACCTGTCATCCGATCAGGACCTATGGAAGACTCTGACCTCACTGGGAAGAAAGAGAGCACTGGGCAGGGGCTAAGAACAGCTCATACTTTCAGTGAGAGAGGCTGTAGCCTCTGTATAGTTACCTGAAGGGTTTCCTTCCTTGCTCTTTTGTTCAGAGCAATTAAATAAGAGCCTGCTTTAAGAGATTGTGCAAATGAGCTGTTCACTTGCTTCCATGGTGCAATTGGTCAGCGCTTGCAGCTCGTAAACGCGAGGTTGGTGGTTCAAGGCCACAAAGACAGGAGCAAGCACTGTTCTATTTCTACCAGTTCTGTTTTTCATGATACAGCTCTGGGATTTTAATGCGGTCAGGAAAATGCTCTCCAAACGGAAATCTTATCCAGCAAGTGAAAACAAAGGTGTTTCGATGTTATTATAATGGCTAATGTAAACAGCTGTGGGTGTTGGGAATCTGAAACAAAACAGAAACTGTTGGAGAAACTCAACAGTTTTGGCAGTACCTGTGGGAGAAAACAGTTCTGAGGAAGTTCTGAAACGTTAACCCCGATTCTCTGCCGACAGATGCTGCCAGAGTTTTTTTCCGGCAATTTATGTTTTTATTTTTAAATGATCCTATTCCACCTGTTGGGATGAAACGACTGGACCCAGCATGTACTGAATTTAACCCTTTCGAAATCTGTAAAGTGATTGGATTCAAACAAACCCAGTAATGAGTCACTCTTCCCGAGCTCCACAAGGAGAGAGACCTGGAAAGGTGAGTGGGTAGTGCACTGCTGCAGTCGTGGCCGAATGGTTAAGGAGATGGAGTCTGATAACCCCTTGGGGTGTGCTGGGCATTTTTGAACCCAACCAACTACTGTTGAGCACTGAGGGCAAATCGGAAGGGAGTTTGCTTCCCGCCTCCTCGTTTGCAACATGAATCACAGGAAGGTTGGGGGAAAAGCATTTAACCCAGATCGCCAATAGTAAGAATATGCAAGTCACTGCCTGTCAGAGAGGAACAACATTGGAGTTGAGACATGTTCAGATGTACACTTGAGGCTGTGAACGAAGTGCTGGGAAATGAGAATAGAATACTCAGGGTCTTGAGTTAAACTGCTGCAGACCTGAAGGGTCTTTCTTCAGTGCTGGAGATCTGTTTGTGAAGTGACAGGACAACGCTTGCAAAATACACTCCTGTCTGTCAGGCACATTATCCATTGAGATTGGGAATAACTGGGACTGTGCATATTCCCGGAATCAATATCTGAGACAATCAGGAAAATACGATACTGGTGCCTTTTTACCCAGCTGTGCGCAATATCGTTGCTTCTCAATGCCTTGTGTTACAATCCCTGGCCCTGCTTTCCAGGTAAAAATTGGCTTCATGATCTGCGTGCATTCGTACCAAGCAGGTCTTTGAGCTGGGAGCTGGAGGTGAGACAGGGACAGAAGCAGAAAGAGAAGCGACACAAAAGTGTTTAGAGTTTTCCTTATGTTATGAATTTGAATAGAGTAATTGTGAAGTGGAAGGCAGGAAGCTAAGATGTGTGGTTCCTTTGAGATTTATAACAAAAATCTGTCTGTGAGCAGCAGCTGAAGTTGCCAGTACAGAGAGCCTCAAAAAGTGAAACAAATGT
>NW_025976849.1:0-7230 GCF_021869965.1 Rhincodon typus | reverse complement strand
GCTTTTCTGATGAAGGGTCTAGGCCCGAAACGTCAGCCTCTCTGCTCCTATGATGCTGCTTGGCCTGCTGTGTTCATCCAGCCCTGCACCTTGTTGTCTAAGAAAGGTGATAGTTCTATTGAGTTCAGACAGCCCCTGATATTCTTTAGCCAGGATACTAGTGTGGACTATATTACACAATACAATAAAATGTACAACAGCTTCAAGTACATAGTGCGGATATTCAGTTATTTAATACATGCTGTTCTAGTCATTGTAGTGGGAAAGCTTCTTTTAACCAAAAACATTGAGACCAAACTGTGAACATGCATGGCGAGGTATAGCGATTCATTTACCATCATTAAGAGTAATTCAGGGGCCTGGGCTAATATTCCCAGAGATGTGAGTTCCCATCCCACCGCAACAATTTGGGAATTTGAGTTGAGTTACAAAATAAAAAGCTGATAGCTATGAAATTGTGATCATTTTAGAAACATGACTGGTTCATCTCCTAAAGAGAAGGAAATCTGTCGTCCTTAACCAGTCTAATATATGTGTGACTCCAATGCTGCATCAATAGACGGACACTTTGAAACAACTGGACAAGTCACTCAATTGTAATAAATGCTCGATAATAAATACCAGCCTTGTAGCAGGATTGTGGGTTTTAGTTTTGTGGTGCAAACATCTATACAAATATTAACACTATCAAAGAACTTGCAACAAAGAACCTGCACTTTGTACATTGACTATCAAAATGTCTCAAAAGGTAGGTATATTTTAAGCCAACAGGGAATTTATTTAGATAAAATAAGTAATTAAAAAGTTCAGAAAATAAATCATTTATAGCTAAACTTCTCTATTCTCCATATATGAAGTCACTCACTTTCTCTCTACATGCAAGAAAAACCAAAGCTCACATCTTCCAGTGGAATATGCCCCAGTTACAAATTGTGCTTCATTCCCTATCTAACCAACACAACCTTTAAATATATGGGAGGTTAGTTTGTTGTAAAGATGCTGTCCCATTAAGGCATGCCTTTGGAAGTCTAATTTTAGCACAAAAGTTGGTCCTGTTGCTGATTATGGTCACTTGAATTGCCTTCAAATCAGGAGCAGGATATTCAGCACCTCAGTCCTGCTCCACCATTAAATAAGATCATGGCTGATTCAATTGTCCAATCCACATTTCTGTATACCCCTGATTACCTCTCATCCATGTGTTTAAGAATCTATTTACTTCTGCCTTGAAAGTTTTCAAGGACTCTGATTCCAATACCTTTTTAGAAAGATAGTTCCAAAGACTTACAACTCTCTGAAGGGGGAAAATGCCTAATCTCCATTTTAAATAGGCATCTCCTGATTTTTAGTGCTCCCATAAGAGGAATCATTCTCTCCGCATTTACCCTGTCAAGGTACTTCAGGATTTTATATGTCCCAACCAAATCGGCTCTTACACTTCTGAGCTCCACAGTATACAAGGCCAGCCTGTTCAACCATTTCTCATAAGACAACCTGCCTAAACCAAATATTAGTCTACTAAACCTTCTCTGAACTGACTCTGATGTATTTACATCCTTCCTTAAATAAGATAACCAGTACTGCACACCATAGCCCAAATGCAGTCTCAGCAGTCACCCGTACAACTGAAGTACAAACTCCCTCTGTTTATATCCAATTCTCCTCATGATAAATAGTAGCATTCCATTAGCTGTCTTAATTACTTGCTGTACTCGTGTACAAGGACACCCAGATCCCTCTGCACCTCACAGCTCTGCAATCTCTCACCATTTAGATAATACGCGTTTTTTGGTCTTGCTGCCAAAGTGGACAACTTCACGTTTTTCCACATCTTTGCCCACTCACTCATCTATTTTTTTTGTAACCTCCTTATCTCCTCTTCATCATAAGACCATGAGATGTAGGCACAGAAGAAGGCTATTTGGCCTATCAAGACTGTTCTGTCATTCAATGAAATCATGGATGATCTAATAATCCTGAACTCTGCTTTCCTGCCTTTTCCCTATAACCCTTGATTCCCTTACTGATTAAAAATCATTATACTTAAATATACATGAATATACATAGTGGCCCTGTTTCAAAAGCCCTCTACAGTAAAGAACTTCAGACATTCTCTACCCTCTGAGAGAAGAAATTGCTCTTGATGACTGTACTGAATGGGTAACCCCTTACTCTGAGGTTATATTGTGACTTAACTTTGTGTCATCAACAAACTTGGCAACCATACCTTCTTTCCTTTCATCAAAGTCATAGATGTAAATTATAAACAGTCGAGGTTCCAGCAATGATCCCTGTGGCACAACACATTACATCCTGCCAAGATGAAACAGACCAGCTCACACCAACTCTCTGCTTCCTGTTAGCCAGCCAATCTTCTACCTATGTGAATGTGCTGCCCCTACAGCATGAGCTTTTATTTTCCTCAATAACCTTTGATGTGGTGCTTTGTCAAATGCCTTCTGGAAATCTAAGTGCAGTACATCCTCCAGTTCCCTTTTAGCCACAGCATGTATTACGTCCTCAAGGAACTCCAATAGACTGGTCACAATGGATTGGTCAAACATGCTTCCCTTTCACAAAACCATTTTGACTCTGCCTGATTGCCATAAAATTATATAATTGCCCTGTGATAGCTTCATTAATAATAGCTTCTGACATTTTCACTATGACAGATTTTTAGCTAGCATATGGTTTCCTGCTTTCTGCCTCCCTGCTTTTTTGAATAAGGGAGCTACATTCACTATATTCCAATCTAACAAGACTATCTTTGAATCAAAGGAGTTTTGGAAAATTAAAACCAATGCATCCACTATGTCTCTAGTCATTTCTTTTCAAATCCTGGGATGACATTCATCAGAGCCTGGGCACTTGTCAGCCCACAGATCAATAATTTACTCAGTACCACTTCCCTAATTATTGTGATATTCCTGAGTTCCTCCTTCCCATCCATTTCCTGATTATTGATGCTTCTGTTATGTTACTTATATCCTCTATATTGAAGACTGAAGCAAGATGCCTTACCAATCAACTGCCATTTCCTTTATTTTCCATTTTATTCCTACAGACTCAATTTCTCTAGGTCTAACATTCACTTTGCTCAATATACTTTCAAATATACTTTATAGGCAGTTAGATGCTTTGATGAAAGGTACCAAATCAATGCACAGCTTTCTTTTTCAGAATAACTTTCCTCTTGCACAGGGTTAACAGAAAATTTGAAAGCATATTTTAATTTATTGCACTTACACTGAGTCATGAAGTGTACTCACACTGCCGACAGCTGCATTTTGGCCCAAGGTTGCTCATGAATTTAATACTTAATCCCTTCAGTGTATTTTCAAGATAGTTAGTCACATCTGGAAAGAACTGAGAAGTAGCTCACATGACATGAGGAGCATTGCAGCTCCCTCTGTGCTTGCAATAATCCCCTTAAAAGAAAATACAAATGCATAAATCTTCCGTAAGTTATTTGATTCAAACAAATAAAAAACCCTTACACACCAAACAGAATAAATAATGTGCAATAGTAAAACCATCACACAGTAAGGAAAACCTTTGTGACTCAAGAGAAACCACTGTAGCTCCTCACAATAAATTCCATATCTATTGGCTCCCCAGGGTGCATCTTCACTTCACTCTTTAGCTTAATCTAACAGTTATAGTTTTTAATATTGGTATTTCTCCTATAATGCAATAGTTGCATTTTTGTGTGACCTTGTGTGATAGAAAATTGTGCTGCAGAAAAACGCCATAGAAAATCGCGTTAGAGGGTAATTGCTATCACAAATTGCTATACCTGTACAGCAGAAAGCCTGCATTATCCAAACAGCGTCCACCATTCATCAATCATGTTACAGCCAATTCATGTTAACAAAACACGTGTTATAGCAGATGTACCTGTATTAGCAACAAATCACTCAGGGGCAAAAGTGTGCAGTGGGTGTATCCTGGAATAAATATTGGGATGTGACTGCTCAAGACCACTGTCACTGACCCCATTAAACATCATGGACCATTCTGCACACCACCTGTGAGTAGGGAAGCAGGTGGGTGAATCCGTACATTGGGTGTTATGCTATTGGTTATGTGTTAAGCACCTACCCCCACTGCCATCTTATGAACCGCAGGGGAGGCATGACGTAGGCTGCCCATGCATTGGGCAATTGAGGCCCTTAAGCAGACAATTAAGGGCTTCATCTCACCATTCCTCTAATTCAATGAATGATAGGAGAGGCTGGCATTAAATGATCAAACTTAATCCTGTGTGCAGCTGGCCAGTTGAACATTTTGCCACGCTGTTGTGGGAGCCTGCTGCCCTGGCTCAGTGAAGTCCTAGATGTATCACAATACCAGTCTCCATCGACGAGTGCCATCTTCTTGGTCCTACCTGCAGTGACCACCATTCTTACTTGGCATTGCAGAGCTTCCAGCCTCCATTTAGCCACAATTCAATGAAGGTGGTATCATCCTGGAGACAGATGGTAATGCCGGCTCATGCTAATTAAAGGACTGTAAGCCAAAAAAAAAAACAGGATGAGTTATCGAAGCAGAGTTGTGTTTGTCTGCAATATTTACACTGGGCTAAAGTATACTACACAACCCATGAGGTCAAGAAACTGCATTTGGCTAATGTGAATCACAGATGTCTGATACAATCAGGGAACAATGTAGGGTACCCACTAAACCAATATGCCAGAAATGTTGGCGTATGTTGCCTGTTTCACCACCAAATAACCTTTGTCTCACCATTGGAAAACACTCAGATATAAATAAGAGGGTAAAATATAAATAATTATCAAATGAACTTTTAACTTTCAACTTTTTGAGATTGAGACATGATCCTGTCATTCATTTGAATTTATGAGTCAGGAGCAGGAATGGACCTCTTGGCCCCTTGTGTCTTCTGTTCCATTCAATAAAATCACGACTGACATGAATGCTCCATGTTCTCACCTATTCCCTCACTGATCAAGAATCTAACCACCTCTGCTCAAAAAGATTTAAAGAATGTTTCCAGTGACTTTGGAGGAAGAGAATTACAAATGCTCACAACACTTTGTGAGAAAGTATTTCTCCTCAACTTTGTTCAAATGTGCAATACGTTATTTTGTAAACAGCGAACCCAAGTTCTAGAATCTCTCAAAAGAGGAAATATTATTTCCACTTGCAACCTGTCAAGACATCTCATGTTTCAATTAAGTCACCTCTTACATTTCTAAACTCCAGTAGATACAATCATATTCTGTCCAAATAAAAACCAAAAGAACTGCAGATGCTGTAAATCAGGAACAAAAACAAAGTTGCTGGAAAAGCTCAGCAGGTCTGGCAGCATCTGTGAAGGAGAAAACAGAGTTAACGTTTTGGGTCCGATGACCCTTCCTTAACGTTTCGGGTCCAGTGACCTTTCCTCAGAACTGAGGAAGGGTCACCGGACCCGAAATGTTAACTCTGTTTTCTCCTTCACAGATGCTGCCAGACCTGCTGAGCTTTTCCAGCAACTTTATTTTTGTTCATATTCTGTCCAACCTTTCCTTAAAGACAACTCACACTTTCTGGGTATTAGCCAAGTAAACTTTCTCTGAACTGTTGCATATGCAGTAATATCATTCCTTAAATAAGGGGATCAATACTGTCCACAGTACTCCAGGAGTGGTCTCATCAATGCCTGAAATCATAACCTTCCTTTTTTGTGCTTTTTTTACACCTGTAATAAACAATAACATCCTTCTGGCTTTCCTATTTACTTGCTATACCTGCATACAAATCTTTTGTAACTCATGCAGTAAGACATCCAGATCCATCTGCATCGCAGAGCTCTGGAACTCTGAAGATAAAATGTTTTTTTTTAATCTTGCTCTGGCCAAAATGGACAATTTCACATTTTCCTACATTGTACTCCATTTGCCAAGTATTTGCCCATGTACTTAACCTATGTATATCCCCTGGTAGTATCCTCATGTCCTCTTCACATTTTACTTCCCTACTTATCATTGTGTCATTAACACGTTCAGCTGATCAGTCTGTGAGGTCTAGTCAAGTGTACTGTCATCAATGAAAAAGTCAATTTCACTGACAACCAAGGATGCAGGAAACTCTAATATGACATCACACATGTGCCTTTTTAAAATTTATTCATAGGAATGTGGACGTTGCTGGCTGGGCCAGCACTTATTATTTGTCTCTATTGCCCTCGAGAAGGTGATGGTGAGCTGCTTTCTTGAACTGCTGCTGTCCATGATATGGTAAGAATACCCGCTGTACCTTTAGGAAGGGAGTACCATGATTTTGACCCTTTCCTACATCAATAAACTTGTTGAGGTTGACAGGAGCTTTGACCATGACATGGTTATCAAGGAATTCTGATGTTAAGTCAGGACCTAACTCTGCTATGGTAGATCTTTGTACGCCAGCTTTATAGAGATACTGAACCATGTTAAAGAAACAAGCTAATACTTGTATTGTTTAGAAAGGAACGGAAAATGAGATGAATTTGGGAAGCATTTATTCACTGTTATCAACGGGTTATTACAACAACAATGATGTGGACCAATCAGCAATACAGGAACTGGAGAAAGCCATTAAGGACCTTGAACCTGCTATCCCATTTAGTGACATTGCCAAATGTCGAATGGACTCAGGAAAGGAGGAGGCAACGTGATCCTTAACCTGCAGCAGAAACAAGATAAAAGTCATGACAGCAGATGAGTGTCTACAATTCCTTTGTTGATTTACAAAGCTCTTTGACATGGTACATAGAGAGGTCTTGTGGAGAGACTTAGCTAAACATCGATGACCTGATAGAGCTGTCAATCTGCTGGAGAAGTTCAGTGATGAAGTGACGGACAGAGTTCTGACTGTAGAAAATATATTGACAGCTTTGACATAACAAGTGATGTGAAGTAGGGGTGTGTCACGGCCACTGTGCTGTTCAGCATATTTGTAGCTACCATGCTTTCTGTGGTATTTGATTGAAATTTTAATACGGATCAAATTCAGAACATATGGCAATCTCTTCAAACTGAGATGATAGAAATCTTCAATTGAGTTACCAGAAATGATAATACAGAATTACTGATGACTGCACCCTTGTTTCACTCTGCAAATGTCTTGATTGGATCGTAGATAACAAGGTGTAGAGCTGGATGAACGCAGCAGGCCAAGCAGCATCATAGGAGTAGGAAGGCTGACGTTTCTGGCCTAGGCCCTTTGCCTAGGCCTGAAACGTCAGCC
>NW_025976848.1:0-7230 GCF_021869965.1 Rhincodon typus | reverse complement strand
AGAGCTGGATGAACACAGCAGGCGAAGCAGCATCAGGGGAGCAGGAAAGCTGACGTTTTGGGTCTAGACCCTTCTTCAGAGGGTCCAGACCCGAAACATCAGCTTTCCTGCTCCTCTGATGCTGCTTGGCCTGCTGTGTTCATCCAGCTCTACACCTTGTTATCTCAGATTCTCCATCATTGGCAGTTCCCACTATCTCTGACTTATTTATCCTCATGTTTTTCAAAATTTCTAGCACATCTTCCTTCCTAACGTCAACCTGTTCGAGCATATCAACCTGTTTCACGCTGTCCTCACAAATGTCAAGGTCCCTCTTACTGGTGAATAATGAAGCAAAGTATTCATTAAGGACCTCCCCTACCTTCTCTGACTCCTCGCACAAGTTCCCTCCACTATTTCTGATCTGCCCTACCCTCACTCTGGCCATCCTCTTGTTCTTCACATAAGTATGGAACACCTTGGGATTTTCCTTAATCCTACCCACCAAGGCATTTTTATACCTCCTTCTAGCTCTCTTAAGTCCATTCTTCGGTTCTTTCCTGGATACCTGGTGGCCCACTAGAGCCCTGTCCGATCCTTGCTTCCTCAACTTTAAGTAAGCTTCCTTCTTCCTCTTGAAGAGATGTTCCACATGTCTTGTCATCCAAGGTTCCTCCACTTTACTATCCCTTCCTTGCCTCAGTGGGACAAACCTATCCAGTACTCATAGCATCTGTCCCCTAAACAGCCTCCACATTTCTGTCATGCATTTCCTTGAGAACATCTGTTCCCAATTTATGCTCTGCTGTTCTTGCCAAATAGTATTGTAATTCCCCCTCCCCCAATTAAATACTTTCCCAGACTGTCTGCTCCATCCTTCTCCATGACTATAGTAAAGGTCAGGGAGTAGTGATCACTATCACCGAAATGCTCCCCCATCTGGCACCTGGCCTGGTTCTTTGCCAAACACCAAATCCAATATGGCCTCCCTTCTAGTCAGCCTATCTACATATTGAGTCAGAAATCCTTCCTGGACACACCTGACAAAATCTGCTCCATCCAAACTATTTTCACTTAGGAGGTTCCAGTCTATATGAGGGAAGTTGAAGTCAACCATGACAACAACCCTATTACTTTTGCACCTTTCCAAAATCTGCCTCACAATCTATTCCTCAGTGTCTCTGTTGCTACTGGGAACTCTATAGAAAACTGCCAATAATGTGACTGCTCCTTTCCTGTTTCTCACTTCCATGCATACTGACTCAGTCGACAAACCCTTCTTGATGACCTCCCTTTCTGCAGCTGTGATATCATCCCTGATTAGCAATGCCACTCCCCACCTCTTTTACCTCCCTTTCTGTTTCTTTTGAGACATCTAAACCCTGGAAGATCCAACAACCATTCCTGCCTCTGCGTTATCCAAGTATCCGTAATAGCCACAACATCGTAGTTCCAAGTACTGATCCATGGCCTAAGTTCATCACCCTTATTCCTGACGCTTCTTGCGTTAAAATAGACACACTTCAAAGGTAAGAGGAGAAAGAATACATAGGAACCTGAGGGCAACTGTTTTACACAGAGGGTGGTACGCGTTTAGAATGAACTGCCAGTGGAATTGGTTGAGGCAGGTACATTAACAACATTTAAAAAGTATTTGTACGAATACATGGATAGAAAATATGTAGAAGGATATTGCCAAGTCCAAGGAATTAGGGTTAACATGGATGGACATTTTGGTCGGCATGGACCAGTTTGAGTTGAAGGTCTGTCTCCATGCTGCAGGACTCTATGGCTGTATAACTCTACGAAACCCTTTCTCCTCCATTGGGTCCACAATTGACTAAGCCTCAACTTTTTACGTACTCATCCAGATGCTTCTTCAATGTTGAGAGAGTAACTGACTCAACCACTGTCTCAGTCAGCACAGTCCATATGTCTACTATGAGCTCGATTAAAAAAACACAAATTCTCCAATCTCCTCTGAACAATATGCTCCGCACATTAAACTCATGCCTTCTGGTCGTAGACACGTCTGTCATGGGAACGAGGTAATCACGATTTCCTCTTGTCTATGAATTTCATAAATTTGCATGCCCAATTCAGGAGGTTTTCTCATCAGGAAAATATAAGAAAACTATTTTCACCAGGTTGGATTGCTTGTGCATTTGAGACAATGATTTCTCTTGATTTCACAGGAAGACACGATCTTAGTTGATTTGCATAGCGAGTTGTGATGAGTTGCAACTAACAGTTTGGAAGTGTAATCAAATTAAGTGTATTTGGGAATTCAGAAAGGAAATTAGAAAATAATAAATAATGATAATAACAACAATAATAATTCAACATCTTTCCTGTTGGTTCAGTTTGAATTTTGCAAGCAACTGGTGACGTGTCCATATTTGCCAGGCACATTGCTGTTTGCAAACCACTTCTTAAAAATCATAACTTCCTTGTATGTAATTTTCATTGTATGTAATTTACTCAGAGAAATGCATTGTTTTTAATCATTTTAGGCATTAAAATTAACTATGCTGTCGTTTTGGAGATGTAACTTTTGTATGCTAATGTTCCTCGAACAGTAGATATAAATATTTGTATCCATTAGCTACCAAGTGTGGCCTTCATGTGTTATGTATTTTAAGAGCTGTTTGAAAAAATCAGGACGAATAGATTAATTTTGGTCCTTCTGACAGATGCAACAAAATTACCTCAGATGTAAGAAATCTCTGGAGTCTACCACGATTGTTCTCTGCTTTGGGATTGACAGCACCTATCCAGGTAGAGCCAGTTTGACTGCCTGGCTTGACGTTTCCTCTTGATTTTTTTTTTAACCTATCCTAACGATTTCCTTTATCCATGGTTTCATTCCACGATTAATGAGTACGAAAGATGCACGACAGGACATAAAGGCTTGAATGTGTACTATCACTGTGAACATTGTGTTAGTTGATGGACGAGTCCCCGATTGTAGCGTGGATCTGCAACCATTTGTCTCAGAAATGAATTTTTCTGCAGTAGAATATTCACTGACAGAATAGTTTGACAGAATCATTCCCACAATACGTAGCAATATTTCACAATTTAAAAAATAAAGTTTCGGATGAAATACAAAGGAGGTCCAGTAGCATATGTAAATGTATTTAATTTGTTAACTTCTACACTTGCTGACAGCTTGGATTGGTGGATGGATTTTGGAGGCTCATTAACAATGTGCCTTGCACTGTGCAAAATTTGATCTTTTGATAGCTAACTAGTGCTTTCAACCTTCATAGAATCAAATCCCTACAGTGTGGAAACAGGCCCAACAAGTCCACATCAATCCTCAGAGCATCCCACCCAGACCTACCCCCCTATAACCCACCTAATCTACACATCCCTGAACACTACAGGCAATATAGCATGGCCAATCTTCCTAGCCTGCACATCTTTGGACTGTGGGAGGAAACCCATACAGACACAGAAAGAATGCATAAATTCCACACAGACAGTTGCCTGAGGGTGGAATCAAACCCAGGTCCCTGGCACTATGAAGCAGTAGTGCTAACCACTTGAGCCATCATGCCACCTCTGCCATCTTAGAAGAAACGGGAAACAGATGCATGGAATATCACCAAGTGCACGGTCCTCACTGAGGTCTAATACCATCCTAACTTGGAAACCCTGGATTTCCTTCACTGCCACTGCATCAGGATTCTGCAACTTCCTTCTTAAAAGCATTATAGAAGTATCCACATTTCAAGGGCAGTTTTGCTTTAAGAAGACAGTTCATTGTTCACATGTCCAAGGTCGTTAGAGGTGTGCAATAGCGAGAGACACCCAGAAGCATGAAACACGTGTTGGCTGTGGCCTACTGGTATCATTGCCAGACTATTAACCCAGGGACCCAAGAAATGGCCTGGGGCCCTGGCATTTCAATCCTACCATAGTGGCTAGAATTCAATCTCTATCTGCCAAAAAGAGTCCGAATTTGACCACGAAGCTATTGCCGATTGCCAACGGGGAAAAAGAAAATACAAAAACCTGGTTCACTAATGTCATTTAGGGAATGAAATCTAACATTTTTCCTGTCCTGACATACATGTGACTCCAGGTCCACAGTTACATGATTGGCTCTTGACTGTCCTCTGGCTCATGAGGAATCAGCAATAAATGCTGGCCTAGCTGTTATGCCCATTTCCCATGATTGAGCAAGGAAACATTTGTTTTAATTTAAACAGAACGTATCTTTTAACGATCTGACTGCACACCTACATATCTCTGAAGTTATCACAGAAGTTCCAATGACAGCTGATTTTTCACCAGGATCTGAGTAAATCAAGATGTCAAGAAATGGAAAATAATTTGCCGAGTGATAGGCAAAACAGTTCAAAAGCAAATTAGTGCAGCTGTGTGTAATATATGAAAGTAAAAATTAAGTAAAGAGTGCCAAGCATTTTTATTTTAATCTTTTCCCTCAATATGAATAATAAATCAGTGTGATTTGGATATACTGTAAGACCATAAGATATAGCAGCAGCAAAATGCATTAATCATGGAGAGCAAATTGACTATTCAAGATAGCCTGGGGCACGTAAAGGGAGGGAAAAGACTTCTGGTTTGAAGAGATAGTAGGAACTGCAGATGCTGGAGAATCTGAGATAACAAGGTGTAGAGCTGGATGAACACAGCAGGCCAAGCAGCATCATAGGATCAGGAAGGCTGACGTTTCGGGCCTAGACCCTTCATCAGAAATGGGGGAGGGGAAGGGGGTTCTGAAATAAATAGGGAGAGAGGGGGAGGCAGTTAGAAGATGGATAGAGGAGAAGATAGGTGGAGAGGAAACAGACAGGTCAAAGAGGCGGGGATGGAGCCAGTAAAGGTGAGTGTAGGTGGGGAGGTAGGGAGGAGACAGGTCAGTCCAGGGAGGACGGACAGGTCAAGGGGGCGGGATGAGGTTAGTAGGTAGGAAATGGGGGTGCGGCTTGAGGTGGGAGGAGGGGATAGGTGGGAGGAAGAACAAGTTAGGGAGGCAGGGACGAGCTGGGCTGGTTTTGGGATCTGGTAGGGGGAGGGGAGATTTTGAAGCTTGTGAAATCCACATTGATACCATTGGGCTGCAGGGTTCCCAAGCGGAAAATGAGTTGCTGTTCCTGCAACCTTCGGGTGGCATCGTTGTGGCACTGCAGGAGGCCCAGGATGGACATGTCTTCTGAGGAATGGGAGGGGGAGTTGAAATGGTTCGCGACTGGGAGGTGCAGTTGTTTATTGCGAACTGAGCGTAGGTGTTCTGCAAAGCGGTCCCCAAGCCTCCATTTGGTTTCCCCGATGTAAAGGAGGCCACAATGGGTACAGCGGATGCAGTATACCACATTAGCAGATGTGCAGGTGAACATCTGCTTGATGTGGAAAGTCTTCTTGGGGCCTGGGATGGGGGTGAGGGAGGAGGTGTGGGGGCAGGTGTAGCACTTCCTGCGGTTGCAGGGAAAAGTGCTGGGTGTGGTGGGGCTGGAGGGGAGTGTGGAGCGGACAAGGGAGTCACGGAGAGAGTGGTCCCTCCGGAAAGCAGATAAGGGTGGGGAGGGAAAAATGTCTTTGGTGGTGGGGTTGGATTGCAGATGGCGGAAGTGTCGGAGGATGATGCGTTGGATCCGGAGGTTGGTGGGGTGGTACGTGAGGATGAGGGGGATTCTTTGTCGGTTGTTATTGCGGGGACGGGGTGTGAGGGATGAGTTGCGGGAAATGCGGGAGACACGGTCGAGGGCGTTCTCGACCACTGAGGGGGGGATGTTGCGGTCCTGAAAAACAAGGACATCTGAGATGTACAGGAGTGGAATGCCTCATCCTGGGAGCAGATGCGACGGAGGCGAAGGAATTGGGAATAGGGGATGGCATTTTTGCAGGAAGGTGGGTGGGAGGAGGTGTATTCTAGGTAGCTGTGGGAGTCGGTGGGCTTGAAATGGATATCGGTTTCTAGGTGGTTGCCCGAGATGGAGACAGAGAGGTCCAGGAAGGTGAGAGAGGTGTTAGAGATGGTCCAGGTGAACTTAAGGTTGGGGTGGAAGGTGTTGGTGAAGTGGATGAACTGTTTGAAGAGCATTTTTTTCAACGCACAAGCCCTGACTGGTAAGACAGATGAGCTCAGAGCATGGATTGGCTCTGGGGACTGGGATATTTAAAAATGCACTTACAATGCACCTCTGTGTGCTGGAAAGTGGGATTAAAATAGTTAGATGGTCAGTTTTGACCGGCATGGGAGCAATGGACTGAAGGGTCTTTTCCTGTGAATGTGATCGCTATGCCTCTATGACAGCATCGTGTTATGATCCCAGCTGATGGCATTACTGGACAAGACAGATCCAAGAATGAAATCTGGCTTATTTGAACATATATTTTGTTTACTTCTGCAATTTTACGCTAAAACCAACCTTGAATACACTGCACCATAATGAATGATAATCAAAGCAAAATGCTGATAATTTGAACTAAAGAGAGAAATTTAAGCAGAAACTCAGAGCTCAGGCAATATCTGCAGATAGAGGAACAGAGTCAATGTTTTGAGTCCGATATGAATGTTCTTTAGAACAACATAAAAAAAATTTCATTAACCCTCCATGGGGTCCCTGCTCTCGAACACATGTGTTTTGGAAAGTCTGTCAGACGAATTATTTTTAATCACAGCCCTCAGATAGTTATCAATGCTATACGCTACTATTCAAAAATTCAAGCTAATAATACTAATAAATACATTAATATAATTTACTTGTTCTTCAATTTTACTGGAATGATATCTTATATAACAGCCCAAAGTTTCTGGGACAATGATGCCACCGCTCACATGCATATATTGAAGTGAGCCTCTGAAAAAAGACTAAATTAATTCCCAAAGCTCAACAGCACCGCCATTTACATTACGAAGCAACACTGGTTCAGTGTAGCTATCTACAATATCTGAAAGTAAGTGATAGGCTTACAAAGGCCACTGTAAATCGAGAGAATTCTGGTATGCAGAGAAGCTGTTCCCGCCCTGCCCTTATTCACTGTGCACAGTTCAGTCTTGGCAATGCATGTGTTGCACAGGAAAGTGCCAGTGAAAATGCAAAAACAATACCTGCAGCATGTTGGGCTTCACAGCGGGGTTAAAATTGAATCAGAGAAAGTAGGAACTGCAGATGCTGGAGAATCCGAGACAAGAAGGTACAGAGCTGAATGAACACAGCAGGCCAAACAGCATCATAGGAGCAGAAAGGCTGACGTTTCGGGCCTAGACCCTTC
>NW_025976847.1:0-7230 GCF_021869965.1 Rhincodon typus | reverse complement strand
ATCCCTCTTCTATCCGCCTCCCACTCTCTCCCTATTTATTTCAAAACCCCCTTCCCCTCCCCCTTTTCTGATGAAGGGTCTAGGCCCGAAACGTCAGCCTCTCTGCTCCTATGATGCTGCTTGGCCTGCTGTGTTCATCCAGCCTTGCACCTTGTTGTCTCGGATTCTCCAGCATCTGCAGTTCCTACTATCTCTGAATAACTATATATTCAGTTCTCGGGCAGTGCTGTAGTCACACTTGGTGGTTACAGTAATAATTTTATGTTTTTGTCTACACTAATTATTATTCTGTGGTACAATAGTCTCATAATCAATTGTCCTAAGTGTGCACTTAAAACTTCACTCTAGCTTTCGTTTCTTAGCATTGCTAATGAATCTTCAGAGATCTCAAAATATCGAGATCATTTTCTTATGCTATGTTCTTTAATCCTTTTTCCTGATGTGTGGGTGTATGTTGAGCATTCACTTCGCCTCATGCATAACACTGCATGTTTGTGCTGTTGTCTTCTCTTTCCCTTTTTAAGCCAGCCCTGCATAGTTCTGCAAAGTATTTAGAAATTAGTTCTGATTAAATGCATGACTTCAATTTTTTTCTGAAGCATATGATATGCCCAGTAGAGGATTGTGTTTCTGTATAAAGTATTGACGTGTATCTTTTCTTTTTGGTGAGGTTGTGATTGCCATCAGATTGGCAAATACTCATGTCAAACAGAACAAGTTCATTTACAAAATGGTGATTCCTAAAAGATAATACGAATGCCAGAGCGTGTAAATTTTCAGATCACTGAAACCTAAGTTTATAGATTAGATACATAGAACAGAAACAGGCCATTTTGTAGACATTCAAGTCTCCTTTTATCTCTTCTCATCTAAATAAAAACCATCTGTTCACTTCTCTATCAAATGCTTCTCAAGTTTTGCTTTAAATGTATCTGCAATATTCACGACAACTACCCCGATTTGTAGTGCCTTCTACATCCTTGCCATACTTTGGGTGAAGATGTTTCTTCTGAATTTCATATTGGATTTCTTGATGACTGTCACATATTGGGATATGGACCATGTGCAGGCACATGGGATTAGTTTAGAATGGCATCATGATCGGCACAGAAATGGGGGGTCAAAGGGCCTATTCCCGTGCTGTACCTTTCTATATTATATTAATGGCCTCCAGTTATGCCATTCCCACAAAAGAAAACATTCAATGTCTATTCTATTAAAATCTTCTGGAATTTTAAACACCTTCTTTAGACCTACCCTCAGCCTTCTTTTTCATTTAAGCCTAACATTGCCTTCCTCATAGATATATCCACACATTTCTGGTATCATCTTGTAAGTCTCTTAAGCAGCCTCGCCAGTGCTTCCTATAAAATGGTAATCAGATTTGGAGGCAGTACCAGTTAATGTGGATGCACCAAGATTAGCATAACTTTTGTTCTTTTCAGTTCAGTACTTCTAACAATAAATCTTAATCCCTGGTTTGCTGTCTTTATGGCTTTCCTAACCTGTGGTGGAATTTTGTGATTGATATACTTTCAGAGAGAGTGAAGTAGGTGCAAGATAGGAAAT
This sequence comes from Rhincodon typus, assembly GCF_021869965.1. Classification (NCBI taxonomy): domain Eukaryota; kingdom Metazoa; phylum Chordata; class Chondrichthyes; order Orectolobiformes; family Rhincodontidae; genus Rhincodon; species Rhincodon typus. Next base: position 5,661 of record NW_025976847.1, on the reverse strand, counting down.
TCATCCTCCAGCAAATGTAATAATTTCATCTTTTAAATAAATGGATTTCAATGTATTTTGATGAAACATAGAAACAGAGTTATAATATTGCTGCACAGGCACACATTCAGATTTCAATTAAGCCAAACAAAACAAACATATTATTCATTTGATAAATATGACTGCTTTTGACACGTTTATTAAATTGATAAATATCATTGTAAAAATGATATCAAAATGAAAAAGGAATCTTTGGGGACATCCTATTCGTGACATCTACTGGGAAGGAGGAAGGTAATGTGTTTTGTGTTTCTGCCTGAGGTAAAGTAATCTCAAAAGTTATAAATCCAGAATGCTTTTATAAATTTTTCAGACCCATAATTTACAGTATTGGATGTATGAAAGACAGTCCTTTTTTGCTAATCAGGTAATGTTTGATAACTGAACAATACATAATATATTCCCACAGGAACATAATGCCTGATATTCTGGGAAGTAATTCCAGTCATTTGGAATGGTGCACATGGAATTCTAGTTTAAATTGTTAATACCTGAAATGAGTGCCCTATGGGATTTTTCAACCAGTTACCTTCCACAGGTCAGCAATTCATGACAAACCAATGATTATAAGTAGAATAAAAGTATCTAGAGCGATAGAGATGTACAGCACGGAAACAGACCCTTCAGTCCAACTTGTCTATGCCGATCAGCTATCCTAAATAAATCTAGTCTCATTATCCATCAGGTAGCCCATATCTCTCTAAACCCATCTTATTCATATACCCATTCAGATGCCTTTTAAATGTTGTAATAGTACCAGCCTCCACCACTTACTCTGGCAGCTCATTCCATAAACGCAGCACCCTCTGCATGAAAATGTTGCCCCTCAGGTCCCTTTTAAATCTTTCCCCTCTCACCTTAAACCTATGCCCTCTAGTTTTGGACTCCTCCACCCTCGGGAAAAGACTCCCTCTATTTACCCTATCCATGCCCCTCATGATTTTATAAACTTCTTTAAGGTCACTTCTCAGCCTCCAATGCTCCAGGGAAAATAGCCCCTCCCTATAGCTCAAACCCTCCAACCCTGGCAACATGCCTATAAATTTTTTCTGAACCCTTTCAAGTTTCACAACATCTTTCCGAGAGCAGGGAGACCAGAATTGCGTGCAGTATTCCAAAAGTAGCCTAACCAATGTCCTGTACCCGAAAGTCATTTATTCTATTCCTTTAAGATTTATGGAATTTCCATATTCGATATGCTTACCTTGCATGAGTGGGTTTCATCAACCTCAAGCAAGCTGCAAAATGTGAATCACATAAAATCATAACATTTATCTTTTTAAGTCAAGGGAGAGAACTTCATTCAATCTTTAAATGAATATTCAGTTGAATTACAGCAAATCACAGGAGGAACTGTTCAGTGAAATTAAAGGATGCGTCTATTAAGAAAAGTCTGTACTGTTAAAATTCCGTGCTATGTTTCATGGAACTGTTTTACACCCAGTAAAATTATATACACAGGTCTCATGGATTTCCTCATTTATATATCCATGGGATCCATGATTGGCATACATTTGGTGCAGCATGAATGTGATCAGTTTGGAGCTTATGGAAATTAAACTGCAACCTTTAAAACTCTGTGCAACGCTGACTAATGTCATTGCATGTCTTAATATTTTCCTGGTACTTTGTAAGAAGGCTTAACAGCAGGGCACTGCAGACAAACAAGGAATAAAATGTTGTAATTTCACAGGCTCAGATTTGCACGCTCCCCTCGAGGAAATTGAGGTTGAGGCACACAGGGAGGTTTGACAAACCTGCTAGAAATGCCTCACATCACCTAAGGTAAGCATCACCATCGCATCATTTAGCATAGCTGAATGTATGCGGCGTACTGCAGAGTCCCTCCAAAACTGATCCATTTCTTATTTCAAAAATATACTTTATTCATTAAACAATCTTTATGTACATACATAGTCATTAGAGCAGTTCAGTTCTGTACAGATTTTGCATAGCAAGTAAAACAATTCTTGGAACTAACATTTCTTGCAGTTGCAAAGGCCAAAGGCCTTTTTCTGCGTAAGGCTTTTTTCTTATATATGCAGGACTCTATTTACATCCATTTTGAGGCAACAAGAGAGTCTGACAACGTTATACTTTGGTAGAAAGACCTTAGATGATGGTCTTTCCCCACTGAGCCCTGGCGGCAGCTGCTCCAAGTTTTAGTGCGTCCCTCAGCGCATAGTTTTGGACCTTGGAAGTGCCAGTCTGCAACACTCAGTTGCGGTCAATTCCTTGCTCTGGAAGCCCAACAAGTTTTTGGCAAACCAAAGAGCATCTTTCACTGAGTTGATGATCTTCCAGGCATAGTTGATGTTTGTTTCGGTAAGCATCCTGGGGAACAGACCACAGAGCATGGAGTTCTGCCTCATGGAGCTGCTCGGGACGAACCATGACAAAAACCACTGCATCCCTTTCCAGCCTTCCTCTGCAAAGGCACATTCCAGAAAGAGATGTGTGGCAGCATCTACCTCGCCACAGCCACTTCAAGGGCAGAGTACGGTAGGGCAGAGAATCCAGGTGAACATGAAGGATTTCATAGATAGTGCCGTTCTCACTACCAGCCAAGCTATGTCTTGGTGCTTGTTGGAAAGTTCTGGCATTAAGGTATTCTGCTAAATGACTGACAATCTGCTCAGGGAGCCACACAACAGGATCCACCATCTCCTTTTCCAGCAGGGTCTTGAGGACACTTCATGCTGACCACTTCCTGATGGACTTGTGGTCAAAGGTGCTTTTCTTTGGAAATTTCTCCATTATGGACAGGTCATACAGTATAGTCCAATGATTTGGAGCATTCCTCAGCACGGAGGCTAGTCCATTCTTTAGCAACATTGGGGACAGGTAGAACCTCAGTACGTGGTGACACTTCGTGTTAGTTTACCTCGGGTCTACGCACAGCTTGATGCAGCTGTGCACAGAGATGGCCATCAGGATGAAGGTGCCATTGGGTATGTTCTTCTCCCCCCACCCTTTATCCAGAGCTTTTACATAGTGTCTGAACCCAAATTGGGGCCAAAAATGCAGCCTACCGCAGGCTGAAATCTGTACCAGCAGTAAAGGTCTCCAACTGTAAGGCTTTCTGGCCAGAGTTCCCCTCACAATGGTGTCCAACTGGTGTTACTGGAGGAACAAACAAAGTGCAAACTGATCTCTCTCACTTGATTTAAAATTCACAATGCTTCATTCTCTCCTTAGGGGACATTTCATAGTTTTCAATAAAAGTTTCAAGTTCAATAATCCAGTCACCACCCCACCCCCCACCTCCACACATTCACTCTGTGCAACAGGAAATTCAGGATTCACTGAGCACCTCAATATAATATTGAAACATCAATATCAAGCAACTTGTCCCTAATCTATTGCCTGCAGTTAGAAAATGTGTAAGTCAGACTTCTGCTGGGACTTCCAGACTGGCATTCTAGAAGAGTAGATGTACAATTAATGCAAATGGATATAATAGATCCTAACATGTTTGCAATACAGAGTGGCTCTATTCAAGTCTGAATTGGGACAACACTTAGCTTTTTATATAATTTAACTTTGTCCCTTTTTTGTCAATTCCTTTTGATGTTCATTTTCATCACTAAACAATTTTAGGTCATAATACAAATTACAGCAGCAGTGTGTATTTTGATGAAACAATACTTACTATTGCTCAAAATGCCAATCATTTTACTATTAAAAGTCTTTTATGTGTATAAACCTACATGCTGTATTGTTTAAGAGGAGGAGAGCTGGAATTGAAAAAAGTACATTACTGACCAAGATAAAAAAAAATCTGAAGAACTGTTAACAGACAGAAACTGAAAATTAAAAAGCCCATAAAACAGATACTCCAATTAATTAATATCTGCATGCAAATGATCAAAATGTTTATTTTCTCACAGAATCGAGCTGAAGTTTAAATTTAACAATGTATAAACCTTTAAAAGGCACTGGCCACAGAATTTGATAATCACAAAAAATTGGAGCAGCAGTTGTGATGTGTGATTCCGGCATAGACATAGTGCATTCCCACTGGAAAATGATGCTTGATATTCTAGGATGTAATTCCAGTCATTTGGAATGCAGCTTTCATGCTGTGTACTAATTTAAATATCTAGCATGTAGCCAGCACTAGATGTGCGGTTGAGAGACCACACAGCTGAGCAAGGAGTGGAAAATTGTGAAAGTCTTTCACAAGTTCAAGTTAAAATCAGCACTGGAAATCATTCTTGAAGTGGAAAAGACAATTACAGACAGCATGCTTCTGCATGTATAAAGTTTCCTGCCAAGTTAGGATTCTGGTACTACTCCATAAAACAAAAAAGATGTTAAACCCACAACATAAGAAAACAATGGCAAATTAAGCTGTGACAACTAACAATGTCATTCCATCATCAAAAAATAGACACATTTCTGTTGTGTCTACTCAAATAAGTTATCAGGTATTGATGTTGTAGCCATCTGGATATTAAAATGCTCAGAAATGGATTTACACTACCTCACCAACCAAATTTCTTGCAGATTTCTACTTCAAAAGGAACTGACTAACTAACCAAAGATGGATATTTAGTCAACTTGGCTTGCCCTTAAAATGATCATTATTCTAGAATTCCAGATGAAAAACAGGAACTTGAAAATTAATGCTGAGTACAATCTGAGCCAAAATGTTGAGATTCATACAGTATACAAGTGATGTTCAGTCATGTTACAATATTAGGTTTCTACCACTAGAGGTTATGGCAGTACCATAATTAAATTATTTTTCACCAGTTGGTTAGTTTCTTTTCGTATGTTTCTCTAGGTTTTGACCTTGTAATTTTTAATTCCATCTGTGAATTCAATAAGTCCTGACATATTGATTGCTTTTCACAGAAATACGTCAGCGTACAAGGTAGAGCTATTTCACCAAAGTCAAAGATTAATCTGATCACTGTTTTAATCCTGCAACTAGAACTCACGAGTTTGGCTTTTTCTCCGTAATATTAATACTTAATACCAATTGAAGGCAGGATTGAGGAGACTAGTAAAGTGTTTGCAATTCCTTGCTTTTCTTTAGGCTGGTTATTTAGCACACTTTCCACTCTGAGCCACACACCATCCTAACTTGGAAATAAATGGTTGTGCATTCACTGTTGCTGGGTCAAAATTTTGGAACTCCTCTCCTAACAGCTCTGTGGGTGTGGCTCATCACCACCTTTTCAAGGACAAATATGTATGAGCAATAAATCCTAGCAATCTCCACGTGCAGTGAATGAATACATTTTTAAAAAGTCCATGATCCGAGTTGTGTTTCAGAAGTTTTGATCATTTTGTTCTCCGTGGAAGTACTTTGTTTTAAAACATAACAATCCCAATGATCATGGACTGTAGTTTTTGTTTCTAAGTCATATTTCTCAGAAAGGATTGAATTGAAGGGGAATGGTGAGAGGTGACTTATTTGAGGTCTTCAAAATTCTGAAAGGCTTTGCACAAATAGACACAGAGGGCTGAATTCATAACACAGTGTGGAGCTGGAGGAACACAGCAGGCCAGGCAGCATCAGAGGAGCAGGAAAGCTGACGTTTTGGGTCAGGACCCTTCTTCAGAAAAGGAGGGTCCCGACCTGAAACGTCAGCTTTCCTGCTCCTCTGATGC
>NW_025976846.1:0-7233 GCF_021869965.1 Rhincodon typus | reverse complement strand
GTGTTCATCCAGCTCTGCACCTTGTTGTCTACAGGAACGTGTTGGTCTGCATGATGGTGGTCCTCCGGAGTAAATCTGTGGGTACAATGGCTGAGCAGTCTAAGGCACTGGATTAAGACTCCACTCTCCAAGAAGGAGTGGGTTCGGATCCCACTGCTGCCAGTTGTGCCAGTGCTTTAGTTGGGTGGCACAGCGGCTCAGTGGTTAGCACTGCTGCCTCAGTGCCAGGGGCCTGGGTTCAGTTTCCCCTCAAGCAACTGTCTGTCTGTGTGGAGTTTGCACATTCTTCACATGTCTGTGTGGTTTTCCTCCGGGTGCTCCGGTTTCCTCCCACAGTCCAAAGATGTGCAGGCTAAGTGGATTGGCCATGCTAAATTGCCCGTAGTGTTCAGGGATATGTAGATTAGGTGGGTTTTAGGGGGTGTGGGTCTGGGTGGGATGCTCTGAGGGTTGGTGTGGACTTGTTGGGCCGAAGGGCCTGTTTCCACACTGTAGGGATTCTATGGATAAATTACTTTTGTTGTAATGCTCTATGGGTCTATCTTGGAGCCTCATAAAGAGGTAAATATCCATCTCTTGAGGAATATTGTTTGTCACCCTCCAACACTATTACATTCTTGGTTGGCTTGGTGCTAAAACTTTGTGCAGTACTCTGGATGGGGTCTAACCAAGTCTTTGTGCAACATTATTTCTTCTCTCTCTCTTTTTTTTTGTATTTCAGCCCTTAAGATAATGGCCAATATACCATTAACTTCTTTCATGGTTTTGTGGTTGTGTCACTCTGTTTAAACTTCTTTTCTAGCACATTGCTGCTGCTGCTAACAGCTCTTCCTTGTGGAAATAGAAATCTATAATATGCATGTATTTTATTTTGATTCCCAGTTTTCATTCCACTGTTTCTAATGGCTCACACATTGTCAGATTAAATAGTTCTCGATGAACAGTTACAAGTATCTTGTAACATGTCCTGAAAGGTATCAGAACAAGTGTCTGACAGATGATTCCCTAAAGGGACACAACAATACTATGCAATCATATATCATCACTATAATCTAATCACCTGCTTCCAAGTGCTGTATAAAACTGCTCAGGGCCTTGTCAAAGGCCTTTCACTGCTCTGTCAACAGCAGAATTACTTCCACAACTGAATGGGGCTACTTTATCTTGTAATGACTCCAATGCTGACAGTAGGCATTACGCTTTTATGTTTTTTTTGTTAAATTTCCTTTTTTACTGATCACATCAATAAATGATAAGAGGTAATTCTGATACTTTTTGTGGATCGTTTCTGCAAATAGTTTATGAACTGGGACGGTTTTGTGTTGTGTTTGTAAAGATATGGAAAGTAATTTTTGCATGGTAAATGCAGGCACTGTAGTTAAAGCAGTCACCAATGGGAATACTTGAGTCACTATTCCTGAAACGAAAGCACCGTCCTTCTGCAGAATTCCAGAGGCAGGAATGTATCCTGGAGCCAAATGGTCCGAGGAGATTTCCTCATTTTCACACCTTGCCCCAACCCCCTCTCCAGATCGATATTCACAAGCTTGCCCAAAAGATGATTTTGACAGATTTCAATCCTGTTTTGTGCTTCTGGTGCAATGTTTGTACTTATTTCAAAGACCCAATCAACGGTGAATGTAATGTAGCTTGTAGATAGGATTAGAGCATTTGTGTAGAGATGGTGGTGTAATCCTGCCAACCTCTCACTTCTCATTATAATACTAGGGGAATTAAAGTTTCTTTGAGTATTTAAAACTAACCTATTCAAAACTATTCTGAGTTAAAGCGTAGTGCCTAATGTCAGCATTTTCACTATTTTGTTGAAACTACGAATAGCTGTTGGTGCTGTAATGCCCATGCCATGAAGCTGTCACTTTGCTAGTCTGGTAAGTGATGTGTGGTCTGAGCTATGCTGTCTGGACTGTGAAAAGAGTGAAGGTAAAATTAGGGAAAGAATTGTTGATCAACACACAATGGCATACAGGGAGAGAAGTTCCAAAAAAGTACTGTATTGCTCTAAACGTTCAAAAGAAAACAATAAGTTCTTGTCACCAGATCACCCATTTGCCAGGCAGTTCCTTTTTGTTGCATGGAAGAAAGTTCTATCTGATTATTGGTCACGTGATAAACTTAAAAGAAAATCCTTACCCATGTTAACAGTTAAATGCTCACTAAACCAAAATATAATTGCGCATTATTGTTCCTGAAGATGGCAATTTATGGTGAGCTGTATTACACAGGCAGTGGCCCTAATTAAGGTATTTAGAGTTCTAGAATGATACAGCACAGAATGAGGCCATTCAGCCTATTGGACATGCCCGAATTCTTTGAAAAAGCTATCAAATCAGCCAAGCCCCTGGCTCCATTGCCATAGCCCTGTCATTTTCTCCACCTTCAAGTACTTAAATATCTTTTATCTTTTATCTTTTGAAGAGAACAATGTCAGTTTCTCCGACTTTTGCTACATGACCAGAGATCACATACTTCTCATGTCTAGATGAGCACTGTCATCAGAATATCTGACTATTACAGAAAAGGACGGAAAGCAAGACTGGAATATCTCCACGAGAGTCTGATGCTTTCCACTAGCGGATACTAACATTTCACTAGCAAATTGTCAGGGATCATTTAATGAATAGATCGGAGATTAACCAGAGAACTTTTGTCACTGGCTTTGTGCTGGTCAGTGCTTTTACAATTGAGTATTTATAAGTATGTTTCTTTCCTTTTCTGAAAGTTAAATTGAAAGCTGATGGGTGAGCTGGTTGTTATATAAATATATTAGAAGATGTGACAGACAGTTATGGCTTTATTCTGTTCTGGTGACCTGGCATGATTTTGGCATCTGAGGTTATTTTATTTTCTACACAGTACAATTAGAGGGCAGTGACCAAAGTTTCACACTTAATTAGAGCCTGCCTGGAAGATGTGTGACTGTACTGTGTTCCAAGGCATTGAATATCTACATTCTAATGTTAATGTCATGAAAATGCCAGTAATGTGCATGGAAAAATTCCACAGTGCTAAAGCCATTTTGTACGTGCCAAATAATTGACTTTTTTCAATGGCAACAGATCTGTTTTCCATAAAACCTCATGTCAATTCATGTATCCCTAAATTGAGTCTCTGTTTAAAATGTCAAATGATTTGGGGAGCTCAATCTAGATCTAACAATTTTTTAAACTAAATAATCCTCTGCCGTCAATAGTATAAATCCATCAGATTTGTAATGTCCAAATCAAGATAACGATTTGTAATCTTAGTTAATCCACTGCCTCATGCTGTTTTCAGAAACTATAGATTTAGAAACACTAATGAAAACCTGATGAATGGGGCAATAATACTGTTATTGCAAAACAGTCTATTACCAAAGTGCATATTTCAATTCTGTTTCACTGCTGTTAAATTTAACACCCCTAACCTGAGTAATCAGTGACTTTTTAGGAGAGCATTGTTTTACCGCACCAAGGTAAATGTGCCTGACATCAGGAGAGTGATTGGGTTCATTGAAATTTCTGTTCTGTTTAATGTATCATTTTATTAATATTCGATTTGCATTTTTTTGCTCCTCAGCAGAACGCTGAAGCTTTGGAAAGGCAACCCCATTTCATAGAAAGTAGTAATGTTGTGCGAGTGAAAAGGTTTAGTATTTGAAGCCACAACTACTTCTGGTTTAAAGAAACTGTAGGACAATAGCTGTAAAACAAAATCCACATCCTTCTGCAAGGAAAACTGTTTTTCATACTTCCATATTAAACTAAATAACCAAAATAAATAAGTTCATGCAAGCATTTATTAGTGCAATCTTCAGAATTTTGTATTGTGCAATAGACTGCAACTGAATGCAGTGAACTTCTGAGTGAAATGGACACAGCAATAGGTGTGAGTGTTTTGAAGACCTTTTTAAAGAGCAAAAGGTTGCTAGAAATGGAACATTAGTTGGGGAAGGCAGATAGCAAGTTGGGTTTTCGAGTGAAAAAAGGATACTGGCTGAAGAAAGGATGAGATGTGCGGAATTGGGCTAGGGAGCTGGAGAGGGAATGAGAAGTGATTTTAACAAATTGACTGGTCATGAGTTAAGGGAAAGGGATTATGGCAACAGATAGATCTCAGAAAATGAGTGGCTGCAAAGAAGACATTGGTAGAGATGGGTAGACACTGCCAAATATCGCAGGATTAGGGCGCGGGTGGATGGAGGGACTGCAAAAGAACCTTACAAGGAGAAGTGTGGAAGATAGAAGCAGAGACAACTGCACAAATCATCAGTCTTGGAGATAAAGCCACATAACTTGGGTAGGGCAAGGGCAGTGAGGTTAGGGCAGGAAGGTGGTGAGTGGTGTGGGTAAAGGCGACCAGGAAATGATCAGAGTCAGCATTATGGGTATTCCAGACTTTCCGAATGGAGATGACAAGAGATTGAGGTCACATTAGTCCTGGAATATGATGACCAACACAAATCTGCAATGTTAGAAAATAGTTAAATCGTGGAATGTGAAAAGAAAGAATTAGAACATTTTTTGTTTACTTTTGATGCTCTTTCAATATTTTAAGGAATATCCTAAATTTTTTTTTGTCAATTTACCAATAGTGTAGTTTATTTCTTTTATTGTTATGAAATGATGCATTGATAAAAGAGAAACAGCTGTGAGAATCAGCTGCATAATTATATAGAGCAGAGTTCCGCAGTAGAGATTTGTAGCTCTAATAGGACATGCAAAAAAAAAAATCTGGGCATAAACCAAATCTGCCTTCCGTATGACATTGCTCAACAGTATTTAGTAATGAAATAGTTGTGTTTTATGCAATTGTGACATTCTCAACTTTACAAATGTCAATGACATTAAGAATTTCCAAGGCTTTAATTTTGTGCTCCATTCACTTAGTACACTAGCCAATTCTCTATCTTAATTCCTTGGGATATTTAACACTGTGCTGCAATTCATATATAGTAATATATGCTCAGTTTATCTTTTTTTTTAAAATAAGCCTTCTGTACAAACTGGTTCAAATCTGCTTGAATAAGCCTTCTGTTTATTGAGAGTGAATGCACTAATGCACGTTTTACCTTATTTCAGAAATATCGACAGTACATGGCAGGGCATTTGGTCCCTCCCTATGGTGTTATGGAAACTACATCTAGTAATGACCGTGAGTACAGGCCTTTCTTTCAGTAGATTAAAAATAATTAAGCACAAGTAACTCGAGTCTAGGAGTTTTAACAAAAATCATCTCAATTGATTTAACTACTTAATTGTGTCCGTAAATAACCTAACTGCTTCTTTCAGGAAGGGGTGAACTGCACCCTAAAAGGCTAGGGTAAAGTCTCAGCTTGAACTCTATAGAAATCTAAACAGTACTTTAAATATCAGTTAATTTGGAAGCTGTTTATTCTGTATCGGGACTTGCCTCTGTTTCAGTATCCTAGTGCAAATTAGCTCTCGTTTTACTGCATTATGTCCTTGTAAGTACTTTTCAGTTTTTTTCAGTAACTAGCCCTTCTCTCTGATGGTTCATTTCAGGAATCAACATGGGCTTCAGAGCAATATATTTGACTGGGATAATGCACATGATGACTGCAAATAGATTAGTTAACCCATTTGAGAGGGTATCTACCATCAGACTTTGCTGGCTTAGACATAAAAATCTGTTGCAAATGGAACACTTGTGGTTTGACTGAATTTTTAAAAAAAAAAAAAAAAAATCTTTTATAATCTCAATTATATGTCTTATGAAATGCAGAACTGTTCACATGGGAATTCAGTGTAGTCAAGTTCTATTTAAACATACAATGGCAATAGGAGTCATGTTTCCATCTCTGAAATCTGGAACAAACTCAAGAACTAAATTTCCTGACTTCTCACTGGAATGATAGCAGTCTGATGGAGATGGAAAGTAAGATCCATTACACTTCCTGGATTCATCGATTTGACAAAACCAATGAAAAACATGCTACACAGCAGGCAGCTGAACTTGTGTAACTCAAGTGTACATAATTTGAGAGATATTGACACTGAGTTATTTAAATGTGAAAAATTTAATGTATTACCTGATGTAAGACAGAATAAATCAATTGAATGTTTTAGATCTAAATGTTAGTACCAATTCCCAGTTATCAGTTTGTGTGATTAATTGATTCTACTGCCCTCCTGTGGTGTGAGGTTCTATTTTGTACGGAACACGGTTTCTCACAATATTCAGTCTCTGAAGTTCCACTTTCTCTTTTATGTAGTTAATGGTAAAAAGCCTAATTTTGCAAGCTGCACTTTTTTGTCGTTATTCTTTAAAGCCAACATTTTCTAAAGCTCAGTTTATCATGTTCATATTTCATTCCTTTATCTCTGCCTTTTTTTTTGTTTTCGTTGTACAATATTTGTCATTTTTGTGGTCCCCTGTTGATCAGGCAGTTGGTATATCAGTTCTATACTCTCTCTTAGCAATCACAAGAAATCCCATCCTGATGCAAGCAACTTCAGCTTTAATGGAGTCAAATCACTTTGGGCATAATCTATAGAATCAAGTGAAATAAGACTATTTAAAGTAGACCGGACACATGAGACCTAAGGTTTTCCCATTGAATTATTCAAATAAGTGCTACTGCAGGAAAATACCACCTATTAAATACTTTCCTATAAGCTTTTTGTCTTAACTCATTCTGAGATGAGAAGATATAAGAATATTCTCCTCCTGTAGTTTCAAGGACCATCTACACAAAGTTATTGAGTAAATGATGACAGCTGAAATCTTCTTCCAAAATAACTTCAATGATCTGTGATGCGAGGCGTGACATTTAGTGGCAAATGCCTGTAATTATACATTGACTTGATTTGTTTGACTTTAGAAAATCGAACTGGAAATGTGGACTGAAAAATTTACAGTAAAATTCTGACAATGTAAAGTTTGTAGAGGGGATGCAAAGGCAGAAGTGTGAATTTTTGTTTTGCGTAACTTGTTGAACTCTGAAAGTTGTACTATAGGTCAGAGAATATGCCCATTTCTGTTGACTGCTTCTTTTTGCTTTTGTCTACCTCCGGCTTCACTCATCATTCTCTGGATTTCATTTACTTTGCTTCTCTATTTCTGGGTGAATGATTTGGTAGGACAAGGAGCCTTCAATGGCTGTTGGCTGTTTTTGATAATGTACTGAGGATTGTGTGTAGCATTAGGCTTGATACCTTCTAGCACTTGAAATGAACAGAATGAAAACTTGACATAACACGGTGTAGAGCTGGA
>NW_025976845.1:3248-7233 GCF_021869965.1 Rhincodon typus | reverse complement strand
GTCAAACCAGTATCGAAAGTTGAGTTACTTGGTGAAATTGAGATTTTGGTCTTCTGATATCCTTATCTTGCTGAAATAAGCACGTTAGTCAATACAACATCAAAAGTTGAGTCATTTGGTTAAGTTGAGATTTTGATCTTCTGAAATGCTGAACTCGCTGTAATAAGCACGTTAGTCATAAGAACATAAAAAATTGTGTCATTTGGTGAAGTTCAGATTTTTGACTTCTGAGGTCCTTAACTCGCTGAAATACACATTTTCATTTAACCAGCATCAAAAGTTAGTTCATCTGGTGAAGGTGTGATTTCAGTCTTCTGATATGCTTATCTCGCTGAAATATGCACGTTAGTCAAAACAACATCAAAAGTTGAGTCATCTCGTGAATTTGAGATTTTTGATTTCTGAAGTGCTTATCTCACTGAAATAAGCATGTGAGACAAACCAACATCAAAATTTGAGTCATTTGGTGTAGTTGAGATTTTGGTCTACTGAAGAGCTTAATTGGCTGAAATAAGCATTTTATTCCAAACAGCGTCAAAAGTTGAGTCATTTGGTGAAGTTGATATCTTAGCCTTCTGAAGTGCTTAAATCACTGAGATAAGCATGTTATTCAAAACAACATCAAAACTTGAGTCACTTGGTGAAGTTCGGAATTTAGTTTGTATGAAATGGTTATCTTACTGAAATAAGCATGCTAGTCAAAACAGCATTAAAAATTAACTCATTTGGTGAAGTTGAGATTTTTGACTTTTGAAATGCTTCTCTCAATCAAATAAGAATTTTAGTCATACCATTATCAAAACTTCAGTCATTTGGAGAAGTTCAGGTTTTGGTCTTCTGAAGTGCTTAAATCACTGAGATAAGCATGTTATTCAAAACAACATCAAAACTTGAGTCACTTGGTGAAGTTCGGAATTTAGTTTGGATGAAATGCTTATCTGAGTGAAATAAGCATGTTAGTCAAAACAGCATTAAAAATTAAGTCATTTGGTGAAGTTGAGATTTTTGACTTCTGAAATGCTTCTCTCAATCAAATAAGAATGTTAATCATACCATTATCAAAACTGCAGTCATTTGGTGAAGTTCAGGTTTTGGTCTTCGGAAGTGCTTTTCCCATTGAAATAAGCATGTTAGTCAAAACAGCATCAAAAGTTGAGTGCATTGTTGAAGTTGAGATTTTGGTCTACTGCTATGCTTATCTCGCTGAAATAAGCACGTTAGTCAAAACAATATTAAAAGTTGCGGCATTTTGTGAAGTTGAGATTTTGATCTTCTGGAGTGATTAACTGGCTGAAATAAGCATGTGAGGCAAACTAACATCAAAAATTGAGTCCTTTGGTGAAGTTAAAATTTGTGTCTTCTGAAGTGCTTATCTTGCTGAAATAAGAACATTAATACAAACAGCATCAAAAATTATGTCATTTCGTGAGGTTGAGACTTTTGCTCTCTGAGGTGCTTATCTCACTCAAATAAGCATGTTCGTCAAACCAACATCAAAACTTGAGTCATTTGGTGAAGTTCGGATTTTGGTCTAGTGAAGTGATTAACTCGCTTGGATAAGCATTTTAATCCAACCAGCATTAAAAATTAAGTCATTTGTTAAGGTTGAGATTTTTGCCTTCTGAACTGCTTAACTCGCTGAAATAAGCATGTTATTCAAAACAACATCAAATTTCGAGTCATTTGTTGAAGTTGAGATTTTTGACTTCTGAATTGCTTCTGAACTCACTGAAATAAACATTTGTAGTCTAACCAGCATCAAAAATCAAGTCATTTGATGAAGTTGAGATTTTTGACTTCTGCAGTGCTCATCTCACTGAAATAAGCATTTTAGTCAAACCAGCATCAAAACGTATGCTTTGGTGAACTTGAGATTTTAGTCTTCTGATATGCTTATCCTACAGAAATAAGCACGTTCGTCAAAAGAACATCAAAAGTTGATTAATTTGGTGTAGGTGAGATTTTTGACTTCTGAAATGCTTATCTCACTCAAATAAGCATGCCAGTCAAACCATCATCAAAACTACAGTCATTTGGTGGAGTTCAGGTTTTGGTGTTCTGAAGAGCTTAACTCGCTGAAATAAGATTTTTAAACCAAACAGCATCAAAAGTTGTGTCATTTGGTGAACTTGCGATTTACGCCTTCGGAAGTGCTTAACTCGGTGAAATAAGCATGTTAGTCAAAACAACATCAAAAGTTGCATCATTTTGTGAAGTTGAGATTTTGATTTTCTGATGTGCTTAGCTCATGAAAGAAGCATGTCATTCAAACCAACATCAAAAACCAACATTTTTGGTGAAGTGAGATATTAGGCTTCTGAAGTGGTAATCTGAATTAAGTAAGCATGTTAGTCAAAACTGCATCAAAAATTAAGTTAGATTGTGAAGTTGAGGTTTTTGATTTCTGAAGTGCTTGTCCCACTGAAATAAGCATTTTAGTCCAACCAGCGTCCAAAGTTAGTTCCTTCGGTGAAGTTGAAATTTTTGAGTTCTGAAGTGCTTATCTGAATCAAATAAGCACGTTAGTCAAAACAACATCAAAACTTGAGACATTTGGCGAAGTTCAGATTTTGGTCTTCTGAAGTGCTTCCTTCATGAAAAAAGCATGTCATTCAAACAAGCATCAAAAACCACCATTTTTTGTGAATTGAGATATTGGTGTTCTGACCTGTTTATCTGAGTTAAATAAGCATGTCAGTCAAACCAGCATCACAAATTAAGTCATTTGATGAAGTTGAGATTTTTGACTTCTGTCGTGCTTATCTCACTGAAATAAGCATTTTAGTCCAAACAGCGTCCAAAGACAGGTCCTTTGGTGATTTTGAATTTTTGACTTCTGAAGCGTTTATCTCACTCAAATAATCATGTTAGTCCAACCAACACCAAAACTTCAGTCATTTGGTAAAGTTCGGATTTTGTTTTTTTATGAAGTGCTTATCTTACTGAAACATGCATGCTGGTCAAAACAGCGTTAAAAATTAAATCAATTGGTGAAGTTGAGATTTTTGACTTCTGATATCCTTATCTTGCTGAAATAAACACGTTAGTCATAACAACGTCAAAAGTTGAGTCATTTGGTTAAGCTGAGATTTTCATCTTCTGAAGATCTTAACTCGCTGTAATAAACACGCGAGTCAAAACAACATCAATAGTTGAGACATTTGGAGAAGTTGAGATTTTTTATTTCTGAAATGCTTATCTCACTCAAATAAGCATGTTAGTCAAACCATCATCAAAACTTGAGTCATTTCGTGCAGTTCAGGTTTTGGTGTTCTGAAGAGCTTAACTCGCTGAAATAAGCATTTTAAACCAAACAGCATCAAAAGTTGTGTCATTTGGTGAACTTGCGATTTTCGCCTTCAGAAGTGCTTAACTCGGTGAAATAAGCATGAAAGTAAAAACAACATCAAAACTTGAGTCATTTGGTGAAGTTCAGATTTTGGCCTTCTGAAGTGATTATCTCGCTGAAATAAGCATGTTAGTCAAAACAGCATCAACACTGAAGTCATTTGGTGAAGTTGAGATTTTTGACTTCTGAAGAGCTTATCTGACTCAAATAAGCATGTTAGTCGAAACAACATCAAAATGTGAGTCATTTGGTGAAGTTCAGATTTTGTTCTTCTGAAGTGCTTGTCTTAGTGAAATAAGCATGTTAGTCAAAACAGCATCAACATTTAAGTCATTTGGTGAAGTTGAGAATTTGGACTTCTGAAGTGCTTATCTCACGGAAATAAGCATTTTAGTAAAAACAACATCAACAGTTGAGTCATTTTGTGAAGTTGAGATTTTTATCTTCTGAAGTGCTTACCTCACGAACTAAGCATGTCATTCAAACAAACATCAAATACTAACTCATTTGGTGAAGTGAGATATTGGTATTCTGAAGTGCTCATCTGAGTGAAATAAGCATGCTAGTCAAAACAGCATTAGAAATTAATTCATTTGGTGAAGTTGAGATTTTTGACTTCGAAAGTGCTTATCTCAC
>NW_025976845.1:0-3238 GCF_021869965.1 Rhincodon typus | reverse complement strand
GCATGTTAGTCAAAACAGCATCAAAAGTTGAGTGTATTGTTGAAGTTGAGATTTTGGTCTTCTGCTATGCTTGTCTCGCTGAATTAAGCACGTTAGTCAAAACAATATTAAAAGTTGCGGCATTTTGTGAAGTTGAGATTTTGATCTTCTTGAGTGATTAACGAGCTGAAATAAGCATGTTCGGCAAACTAACATCAAAAATTGAGTCATTTGGTGAAGTTAAAATTTGTGTCTTCTGAAGTGCTTATCTTGCTGAAGTAAGAACATTACTACAAACAGCATCAAAAATTATGTCATTTCTTGAGGTTGAGACTTTTGCTCTCTGAGGTGCTGATCTCACTCAAATAAGCATGTTCGTCAAACCAATATCAAAACTTGAGTCATTTGGTGAAGTTCAGATTTTGGTCTAGTGAAGTGATTAACTCGCTTAGATAAGCATTTTAATCCAAACAGCATTAAAAATTAAGTCATTTGGTAAGGTTGAGATTTTTGCCTTCTGAACTGCTTAACTCGCTGAAATAAGCATGTTATTCAAAACAACATCAAAAATAGAGTCATTTGTTGAAGTTGAGATTTTTGACTTCTGAATTGGTTATCTCCCTCAAATAAGCATGTCAGTCAAAACAACATTAAAAATAGAGTCAATTGGTGAAGTTCAGATTTTATTCTTCTCAAGTGCTTAACTCACTGAAATAAACATTTTAGTCGAACCAGCATCAAAAATCAAGTCATTTGATGAAGTTGAGATTTTTTACTTCTGTAGTGCTCATCTCACTGAAATAAGCATTTTAGTCAAACCAGCATCAAAAGGCATGTCCTTTGGTGAAGTTGAGATTTTAGTCTTCTGATGTGCTTATCTCCCTGAAATAAGCACGTTAGTCAAAACAATATTAAAAGTTGAGTCATTTGGTTTAGTTGAGATTTTTGACTTCTGAAATGCTTCTGTCAAGCAAATAAGAATGTTAGTCAAACCATTATCAGAACTGCAGTCATTTGGTGAAGTTGAGATTTTGGTCATCTGAAGCGCTTACCTCATGAAAAAAACATGTCATTCAAACCAACATCAAAAACCAACATTTTTGGTGAAGTGAGGTATTAGGCTTCTGAAGTGCTTATCTGAGTTATATAAGCATGTTAGTCAAAACTGCATCAAAAATTAAGTCAGATGGTGAAGTTGAGATTTTTGATTTCTGAAGTGCTTATCTCACTGAAATAAGAATTTTAGTCCGATCTGCGTCCAAAGTTAGGTCCTTTGCTGAAGGTGAGATTTTTGTCTTCTGAAGTGCTTATCTCACTGAAATAATCATGTCAGTCGCACCAACATCAAAACTTGAGTCATTTGGTGAAGTTCGGATTTTGGTTGTCGAAAGTGCTGATCTACTGAAATAAGCATGTTAGTCAAAACAACAAGAAAAATTAAGTCACTTGGTGATGTTAAGATTTTTGACTTCTGAAGTGCTTATCCGACTCAAATAAGCATGTTAGTCAAACCATCATCAAAACTCGAGTTATTTGGTGATTTCCAGGTTTTGGTGCCCTGAAGAGATTAACTCGCTGAAATGAGCATTTTAAACCAACGAGCATCAGAAGTTCTGTCATTTGGTGAAGTTGAGGTTTTCGCCTTCTGAAGTGCTTAACTCGCTGAAATAAGCATGTTAGTCAAAACAACACCAAAAGTTGAGCCATTTGGTGAAGTTGAGGCTTTGATCTTTTGATGTGCTTATCTCATGAAATAAGCATGTCATTCAAACCAACATCAAAAACTAACTCAAGTGGTGAAGTGAGATATTGTTCTTCTGAAGTGCTTATCTGAGTGAAAAAAAAACATGTTAATGAAAACAACATCAAAAATTAAGGCATTTGGTGAAGATGAGATTTTTGACTTCTGATTTGCTTATCTCACTCTTATAAGATGTAAGTCTAACCAATATCAAAACTTGAATCATTTGTTGAAGTTCAGATTTTGGTCTCCTGACGTGCTTATCTCACTCAAAATGCATGTTACTCAAAACAACATCAAAACTTGAGTCATTCGGTGAAGTTGAGATTTTTGACTTCTGAAGTGCGTTTCTCACTGAAATAAGTATTTTAGTCAAATCAGCATCAAAAGTTACGTCTTTTGGTGAAAATGAGATTTTGGCCTTCTGATGTACTTATCTCGCTGAAATAAGCATTTTAGACAAACTCGCATCAAAAGTTGAGTGTCTTGGTGAAATTGAGATTTTGGTCTTCTGTTATGCTTATCTCGCTGAAATAAGCACGTTAGTCAAAACAACATCAAAAGTTCTGTCATTTAGTGAAGTTCAGATTTTGATCTTCTGAAGTGCTTAACTCGTGAAATAAGTATGTTAGTCAAAGTAACATCAAAAATTGAGTCATTTGGTGAAGTTGAGATTTTTGATTTCTGAAGTGCTTGTCTCACTGAAATAAGCATTTTCGTCCAACCAGCGTTCAAAGTTAGGTCCATTGGTGAAGTCGAGATTTTTGACTTCTGATATGTTTATCTCACAAAAAAGTAATCGTGTCAGTCTCACCAACATCAAAACTCGAGTCATTTGTTGAAGTTCAGATTTTGGTCTTCTGAAGTGCTTATCTCGCTGAAATAAACATGTTAGTCAAAACAATATTCATATTTGAGTCATTTGGTGAAGTTGAGATTTTTGACTTCTGAAATGCTTCTCTCAATCAAATAAGAATGTTCGTCATACCATTATCAAAACTGCAGTCATTTGGTGAAGTTCAGGTTTTGGTCTTCTGAAGTGCTTTTCCCATTGAAATACGTATGTTAGTCAAAACAGCATCAAAAGTTGAGGTTCTTTTTGAAGTTGAGATTTTGGTCTTCTGATATGCTTATCTCGCTGAATTAAGCACGTTAGTCAAAACCACATCAAAAGTTGAGTCATTTGGGGAAATTGAGATTTTGATCTTCTGAAGTGCTTAATTGGCTGAAATAAGCATTTTAATTTAAACAGCATCAAAAGTTAGATCAACTGATGAAGCTGAGATTTTCTGTCGACTGAAGTCATTATCTCACACAAATAAGCATGTTAGTCAAACCAACATCAAAACTTGAGTCATTTGGTGAAGTTCAGATTTTAGCCTTCTGAAGTGCTGAACTCGCTGAAAGAAGCATTTTAATCCAACCAGCATCAAAAGTTGAGTCATTTGGTGAAGATGAGATTTTGATCTTATGACGTACTTAACTCAATGAAATAAGCATGTCATTGAAAGCAACATC
>NW_025976844.1:0-7234 GCF_021869965.1 Rhincodon typus | reverse complement strand
CTAGGCCCGAAACGTCAGCCTCTCTGCTCCTATGATGCTGCTTGGCCTGCTGTGTTCATTCAGCCCTGCACCTGATTATGGACCCTACCTCTTTTTCACAATTTGAAAAAAAGTGGAAATGAAGACCTGGCTAAAACTGTAAAGAAAGCCAAATACTGCTACTAAGCAAAAATGAGCCAACTGGAACCAACCAGTAAAAGCCCCAAAAACAATACGGGATAGCCTGGTATATATTGCTCCATTTGTTTGTGTTTATGCAGAACTAGCAGAGGCTAATACAGACGCACCAAATACAAAGTCATCAGAGGCAGGTGGTTTTGAGTAGGATCTGAAGTTTATGGTGCCCTGAGGGCCCTAGGTCAATCATAAATAGAGGTTATTAGTATATGGCTACTTTGGGCCAAAGTTTGACCCAGGGCCAAAAGGGGAGACTGTTGGCGAAATTTATTGGCAAGCAATCTCAAAGTCATAGCGGTATACAGGGAGAATATAGAAATGAATACAGAAATTAGCAAATTAGAAATTGGATGCAGGATATATCTGGGTGGGGAACATAAGAGAAGATTAGGTTGATGCAACAACTGTTTTGCAACAAGGTAACACACAATGAGAACTGCTTGTGAAATGCTGTGAACTTACAGCATAATAATCATCAATTTTTTGATGATACAAGTAGTTCATCAATTTTTTTAATATAATGACTTCTTGATTATGTTTAAGAGCTTACACAATGACATAATTTGTCACACAATAGCGTTCACTTTGAACTACGCAAGGCGGCTTAGAAACATAGAAACTAGGAGCAGGAGTAGGCCATTCAGACCTTCAAGCCTACACCGCCATTCAATACGATCATGGCTGATCATCCAACTCAGTATCCTGTTGATCCTTTTAACTCTAAGAACTCTATGTAACTCCTCCTTGAAAACATTCAGTGCTTCAGTCTCAACTTCTTTCTGTGGCAGAGAATTCCACAGGCTCACCACTCTCTGGGTGAAGAAATTTCTCCAAACCTCAGTCTTAAATGGCCCACCCCATATCCTTAATCTGTGATACTCGTTTCTGGACTCTCTGGTCATTGAGAACATCCTTTCTGCATTTTATAGGTTTCTATGAAATAATCTATCATTCTTCTAACTCCAGTGAATATTATACCAATCAATTCATATGTCAGTGGTGCTATCGCAGGAATCAGCTTGGTAGTAATTCATTGCATACCCTCCATAGCCAGAACATTCTTCCCCATATAGAAAACTGCACACAAAATTCCAGGTTGGTCTCACCAAGGCTCTGTAGATTTGCAGCAAAACGTCTCTGCTCCTGTACTTGAACACTTTTGCTTTGAAGCCCAAAATACCATTTTCCTTCTTCACCACCTGCTGCTCTAGCTCGCTTATTTTCAGCAACTGGTGCACCAGGTACCCAGGTCTCATTGCAACTTCCCCTTTCCCAATATATTGTCATTCAGATAATAATCTGCCTTCCTGTTTTTGCTACCAAAGCAGATAATCTCATATTTATCCATATTATACTTCATCTGTCAGCCATTTACCCATTCACTCAATTTGTCCAAATCATACTGAAGCATCTCTGCATCCTTCTCAATTTACTCTCCCACCCAGCTTTGTGTCATCTACAAACTTGGAAATATTACATTTCGATCCCTGATCTAAATTAAAATATATTATGAATAGATGGGGTCCAAGCATTGATCTCGGTCATACCCCACTAGTCACTGCCTACCACTTGGAAAAAGACCAGTTGATTCCTACTATCTGTTTCCTGCATGCCAAGCAGTTTGTCAGCTATGTCAGTATACTATCCAAATACCAAACACTTTAATTTTACATGTTAATCTGTTTTGTGGGACCTTATCGAAAGTCTGGTGAAAGCCCACATTAACCATTTCCACTGGTTTCCCCTTATCAACTCTACTAGTTCCATCTTTGAAAAGTTCCAGTCGATTTGTCAGTCATGGTTTCTTTTTCATAAATCCATGCTTATTCTATCCGATCCTCTCACTGTTTTCCAAGTGCTCTGCTATGAAATCTTTTATAATGGACACTAAGATTTTTCCCATTACCAATGTCAGGCTAACCAGTCTACAATTTTCTGTTATCTCTACCTCCTTCTTAAATAATGGGATTACATTAGCTACCTTCTAAATGACAGGAACTGTTCCAGAATCTATAGAATCTTGAGAGATGAATGCCAATTTCTTCGTGGACGTTTCACTGGAGTCAAGTTGGACGTACCAACTGGAGCTTGTCCATTCCATCCATTCTTTCCCTTTCTTTCTCCCTGTTTTCCACCCTTCTCTCAGCCTCGATCACCCAGACCCAGCTTCCGAAGCAGAGAAATCAGTGACTAGTGGCCTAGTGCAGAGCATGGTGGCAGCCAGCAGTCAAACTATGTGGATGCCCCCATGCGCTGGTCTGCTGTGAACATCCCTTGGACAGAGACTGTGATGATTTTTTAAAATGTGCTCCTTGTTTTTCTGATCTGTGGTTATACTGTGTATAGCTGTAATGTAACTTTTTTCTTCATTTCTCTATTCTGTAACTATGAATTATACCTAGGTATTCTGTACCTAAGATGGTGCTGTGTGTTGGTGACATTGTTACACTGTAACTAATCTTGTAACTGAAGCAGCTGCATCTAGGTAACTTTGTACCTAAGACGGTGCTCTAAGTGGCAACTTATAAACTTTTCATAGTACATTTTGAATACGTGTGACAATAAAGTTAATTAATTCAATTCAATGCATCCATTATTTTTCGGGCTACTCTTTAAGTACTCTGGAATGTAGATTATTGGGCCCTAGTAATGCATCAGCATTTAATCTTGCCAATTTCCCCAACACCATTTCCTTACTAATACCAATTTCTTTTAGCTCCTCCCCCTCACTAAATAAACCCTGTGTATCCCAACATTTCTGGTTATGTTACTGGTGTCCTCCTTTGTGAACACAGAACCAAAGCATTTAACTGGTCTTCCATCTCTTAGTTCCCCATTATTACTTCTCTTGTTTCTGACTGTGAGGCACCTACATTTGCCTTCACTAATCTTTTTCTTTTCACATACCCATAAACGATTTTACAATGAATTTGTATGTTCCCTGCAAGCTTATTCTCATATTCTATTTTCCCCCTCTTAATCAATCCCTGTGTCCGCGTTTGCTGAAATCTAAGCAGATCCTAAGGTCTGCTGCATTTTTTTGGCCAATTGGTATGCCCCTTCCTTGGACCTAATACTATCGCTAAATTCCTCTGTTAGCCACAGGGTGGCCACACTACTTGTTTCATTTTTGTGCCAGGCAAGAATGTTGCAGTTCATCCAGACCCTGTTTAAATGAATGCCATTGACTATCCACTATCATTCCTTTAAGTAACCTTCCCCAATTTATCATACCACTGCAGTTTCCTTTATTTAAATTCAGGACTTAGTCTCAGAATCAACTATGTCATCCTCCATCTTAATGAGGAATTCCATCATATCGTGGTCACTTTTCTCCAAGTGGTCTCACACAGCTAGATTGATCATTATTCCCTTCTTATCACATAATACCCAATCGAGAATGGCCTGTTCTGTAGTTGGTTACTCACTGTATTGATCCAGAAAACCATCCCATGTAGATTCCAGGAATTCTTCCTCTACGATATACCTACTGATTTGATTTACCCTATCTTTATGCCAATTAAAGTCATCTATAATTATAGCCGTATTATTTTTGCTTGCATTTCTAATTTCCTGTTTAATGCCTTCCTTAACATTGCCACTACAGTTTGAGGGTCTATATTCAATTCCTGGAATCATTATCTGCTCTTGGTATTTCTTTCAAAGCTCTATCCACTTAGATTCCACTTCACCAGAGCTAATATTCTTCCTCACTCTTGTGTTAATTTGGTCTTCAATCAGTAATGCTACCCCACCTCCTTGACCTTTTTGTCTGTCCTTCCAAAAAACTGAATACACCTGGAAATTCAATGTTCTGCCCTGGTCACTCTGCAGCCATGCCTTTGAAATCCCAACTATATCATACCTGTTTAGATCCATTTACATGATTAATTCAACCACTTAAATGTGAATGTTTCAGGCATTAAGGCTTACCTTTTTACTATGCCTAGTCTTGTTCACATTATTTTGCACTGTGGTCTTGTTTGATGCTTGCCCTTGAATTGACTATCACTTTACTTTTTCCCATTCTATTGTTCTTTTTGTTGCCCTTGTTTCCCTCTCATCTGTCTCCTTGTCTAGGTTCCCACCCCCTCCTATTTTAGTTTAAACCCTCCCCAACCACACTATTAAATACATCCACAGGACACAAGTTCGTGCCAAGGTACAACTCATCCAGCTGGCACTGGTCCCACCTCCCCAGAACTAGTCCTAACATCCTTGGAATCTGAAATCCTCCCCCTTCACACCATCTCTGTAGCCATAAATTTATCTGATAATATCCTACTATTTTCTACTCTTGACTAGTACATGGTATATGTAGCAATCCTGAGATCACTACCTTCGAGATGCTATATTTGAGCTTGCTTCCTAACTTCCTATACTCAGTTTCAGTAGTTACTCCTTTCTTTACTGCATTGCCAATACCAGTGGGTACCATGACCACTGGCTGTTCACTCTCCCATTTCAGAATACCCTGTAGCTTCGCCGAAACATCATTGACCCTAACATCTAGGAAACAACTTTGCTTTCTTTTCACAGATGCCACCAGACCTGTTGAATACTTGTGGTCTCAGAAATATCTATCTATTTAGCCTACAATTAGATCCTTTATTACTATAAGCTTGCCATACTTATTCCTCCTCGCTTGTGTAGTAAAGCTAACGACAGTGCAATGAATTTGGCTGATGTTACTTTTCCCCGAGGTGGATTTCCCCCACAACAGTTTCTAAAGTGGCTTATCTGTCCTGCAGGGTAATGGCCACAGGGGATTTCTGCACTGCCTGCCTAGTCCTCTTTCTCGACCTGGTAGTTATCCATTTACTTCTTACTTGTGGAGTCTTAGCCTGCAGAGTAACCGCCTCTCTGTACATCATAGCCACAATACTCTCAGATTCACAGATGCTCAGCAGTATTTCAGCCACAATTCCAGACCTGAAACTCAGGCTCCCAGGAGCTGTAGTTGGAGAAACTTCCTACAAACGTCCTAATCCGGAGTACTGATGCTTTTGTAACCATGATCAATAACTATGATCATAATGGTCTCATTGAATGGCCTATTTCTGCTTCAATGATCTTACAATAAACAATCAAAACTGTATTCATATCTCCGAGGTGTGTTACTTGGAAATGCACCCTAATAAGGATTGTAGCATTTCCAAGTTTACAGATGAAACAAGACTTAGCAGAAATGAGAGTTGCGAAGAGGATCCAAAGTGTTTCATGGGATTCAGACAAGCTGTGAAAGTGAGAAAAAAGCGTGGCAGATGCAATATAATTTAAACAAGTGAGAAGCTTCCACTTTGGCAATAGTAATAGAGGTGTGGAATTTTTTTTCTTTAAATAGTGAGAGTTTGGAAAGTTTTGATGTCCAAAGGGACCTAAAGTGTCCTTGTGTCCTACTCACTGAAAGCCAACATACATGTGCAGCAATCAACTTGTGAAGCAAATGATATATGTTAGTCTTCATCACAAGATTTGGGAACAGGAAACAGAAAAGAAGTCTGGCTTCAATTGTATACATCACTGACGAGACCACACCTGGTGCACTGTGAGCAGTTTTGACTTTCTTGCCTAAAGATGTCTATAAATTCCACAAACAGCGATTCATCAAACTGATTCCTGCGATGCTGAGACTGTTGTCTGAGGAGACTGTGTGCATTGGAATTCAGGAAAATGTGAGGTGATCTCACAGAAAATTCATAAAGGGCTCGATAGAAGGGGAATGTTTCCCTGGCTCTAAGATCATGAGAGGATACAGTCTCAGAATAAAAGAGTGTCGGCTATCTCCTTACTATACTTTGGGGTGGAGTCTGGTGTGGGCCATAACAACACCCTCACCATCACCAGGTGCCCACTCTCACTCTTGTCTACGGGAGGACACATTCTCAGGTGTATTCTCTCTCTCTCTCCCCCAGGGGGTTTGTGTGTTCACACAACCCATTCGGCCCAACAAGGACACACTGACCCATCCATCACCCTACCCCTGCACTTCCTACGGCTAGTGGGCCTAACCTGAAAAACCTGGGCGCGACACAGCACGGCCAATCCACCCAAGGTGGCACAGCTTGGGCGGTGGGAGGAAACCGGAGCACCCAGAAGAAACCCACGGGGAGAACAGTCGCTCGGGGCCGGAATGGAACCGAGTTCCTGCCGCTGAGGGGGGTGAGGGGAAACAGTGCTAACCACCGGGCCACCCCTATACATTCTCTCTCTCTCTCTCTGTGCGTTACTCACACGCTGGGTGTATACCGGTCTTACTGTCTCAGGATATATTTCATCTCTCACAAGGTGTATATATGTTCTCTCTCTGAGCGTAAATCGCACACTCTCTGGTTGGAGGGTTGTACTCACCGAGACCCCTCCCCCCCCGGTCTCTGACGGTTACTGGCTCCTCGCTGGGTTGTCCTACTGCCCTCCCAACACGGTGGGTAGGTGCACCCATCAAATGTTTCCGACCGGCCGCTGCTACCGGGCACATTCTGACCAAGAACTGCCTGGATCGACAAAAGCACAAACCGCCTGACCGTGTGGAATTACTGATTCGATTTGATTTGTTTTGTTTTGTTAAATCCTAAAACGATAACAGAGCTGTGCGGTGGATGTTATAAATACACAGACTGTCTGACGGTCTCTCCTCAGAATAATCCCCCCCCGGGGCCCAAGCCCCATAGGCCCTCAATCACTGTGATGACAGCCGCTGTGTCCGGCGATCAGGCTCCGGCTTCTCATTAAAGGGGAAGGGGGAATTGTCGTGGAGGGGGAACGTTAGAGCGGGAGTGCGGCGGTACCCGGAGTGGAGGGAGTGGAGGTGGTGGCGGGGGGGGTGCGCATCAACATGGCCGTGTTGACGGAGAGGGAGCGGTGCGGCCTCCAGGAGATCCTGCAGAGCCTGGGTCATTGCGAGCTCTTCAGTGTCGCCGACACCGTCACCAACCGCATGTTAAAGATCGAGAGCGTCCGAGGTGGGCCTGGCCGGACTGACCACCCATCACACCACCGCGCCCCACCCCCACTGACTAGCCCCCCCAACCCCCCCACCCCCACTGACTAGCCCCCC
>NW_025976843.1:4352-7234 GCF_021869965.1 Rhincodon typus | reverse complement strand
AGGGGGGGTTGGAGTATAAGAGTAGGGAAGTCTTACTGGAACTGTACAGGGTGCTGGTGAGACCACATCTGGTTAACTGTGAGCAGTTCTGGTTCCCTTATTTAAGGAAAAATATTATTTCATTGGATGAGGTTTAGAGAAGGTTCGTTCAGACGATCTCCGGTATGGAGGGATTGTCTTCTGAGCAAAGGTTAAACAGGTTGGGAATCTACTCACTGGAGTTTTGAAGAATGAGAGGTGATCTCATTGAAACATATAGGATTCTTAAGGGGTTTGACAGGTTAAATGTAGAATAAGGGGTGGGGTGGAATTTAAATTGAGGAGGAATTTCTTCTCTCAGAGGGCTGTGTGTCTTTGGAACTCCTTGTCGCAGGGAGCAGAGTCCTTGTGTATCTTCCAGGCTGAGATAGATTTGTGATCAATCGGGGAATCAAGGGTTACAGGGATAGGGCAGGAAAGTGAACAGTGTCACATTTGCAATTCTCCCATCCTCCAGGAATAATCCAGGCTTCAGACAGGCCTGGAAAATTACTACTTCTTATGGTCTTATCTCCACTGTAAGCTCCTCCAGACTGAACCTGTTGTTGATTACCAGGGAGGTTTAGTGTGATATTAGATATTAGATATCAGATGTCTGTCAGTAGAGCTGAAGCTAATGCACTAATCATACCACAGAATCAAGGCTGTTGTGGTCAGTGTAACCCTGAGATTGGATATCCAGCCCAATGTCACCCACATTGAGGTGGTGCTGTTTACAATAAAGTTAAAACACAAGTTCCCATTTATCCTCCACTGATTCTCTGTACATTCCACTTGCAGATCCCAAAACAAATGAGAGACCAGTGCACTAAATAAAACTCAGTGCTGGCTACAGGGCACATCTTATGGATAGGTCAGTCAGCGGATACAATCAGACAATTGCTCTGTTTTCCCAATGTGCTGTTTTCCATGGAAGGACCTGGCTTTATTTTAACCCTTTCAGACAACGTTACTCACTTTCCCTCTTCACCATGTCGGCGCTCCAGGGAGATGGAATGGATACGTTCACTGGGGAAGATGGAGGACAGGGAGTAAGGAAGGGGAGAAGTTGTGAAGAGTCAGGGACAGGAAGAAGCATCTCCTCATGAGACTGCGAGCATGATGGGTGTGGAACAGGCTCGATAGATCAGAAATAAGAGATAACAAGGTGTAGAGCTGGATGAACACTGCAGGCCAAGCAGCATCAGAGGGGCAGGAAGGTCTGCAGAAAGCAGAAAATGAAGAATGAGCTGGGAGTGCATGTTTCAGAGATAGTAGAACTGCCGATGCTGGAGAATCTGAGATAACAAGGTGTAGAGCTGGATGAACACAGCAGGCCAAGCAGCATCAGAGGAGCAGGAAAGCTGACGTTTTGGGCCTAGACCCTTCTTCAGAAATGGGGGAGAGGAAGGGGGTTCTGAAATAAATAGGGAGAGATAGAGAGGCGGATAGAAGATGGATAGAGGAGAAGATAGGTGGAGAGGAGACAGACAGGTCAAAGGGACGGGGATGGAGCCAGTAAAGGTGAGTGCAGGTGGGGAGTTAGGGAGGGGATAGGTCAGTCCAGGGAGGACGGACAGGTCAAGGGGGTGGGATGAGGCTAGTAGGTAGGAGATGGGGGTGGGGGTTGAGTTGGGAGGAGGGGATAGGTGGGAGGAACAACAGGTTAGGGAGGCGGGGATGAGCTGGGCTGGTTTTGGGATGCGGTAGGGGGAGGGGAGACTTTGAAGCTTGTGAAGTCACATTGATACCATTGGGCTGCAGGGTTCCCAAGCGGAATATGAGGCGCTGTTCCTGCAAACTTCGGGTGGCATCGTTGTGGCACTGCAGGAGACCCAGGATGGACATGTCGTCTGAGGAATGGGAAGGGGAGTTGAAATGGTTCGAAGATCAGATGATCAAAATAGATCAGACGGTCTGTCCTGCTGTGCAGCTACACTTGCTCAGATTCTTCTCAGACAGAGAGTGAAAGCCCAGTGTCCCAGACTTTACTGCTGCCTGGAGAGGTACCATTCAGGCTGCGGAAGTAATAGGCAGAAACTATTTTTCAGCCTGATACAGGGATTGAAAAGGTGGAGCTGTCAGAACTGACAGAATCGAGTCTTTTCTGATGAAAAGAGAAGATTGAGGAGGCCTGAGCGAGGTCTTGAAGATGAAAGCATAAATGTAGAAAATATGTGTCTACTTATGAGAGACTAAAACTAGGGGTCATCAATACAAGATGGACCAAAAAAACCATAAAAAATAGGAACGGGAATAGGCCATTCGGCCCCTTGAGCCCATTCCACAATCCAATAGGATCTTAGAGTCATAGAGATGTACAGCACGGAAACAGATCCTTCGGTCCAACTCATCATGCTGATCAGATATCCCAAATAAATCTCGCCCCATTTGCCAGCATTTGGACCTTATCCCTCTAAACCCTTCCTGTTCATACGCCCATCCAGATGCCTTTTAAATGTTGTAATTGTACCAGCCTCCTCCACTTCCTCTGGCAGCTCATTCCATATACGCACCACCCGCCTTTCGGCCCCTTTTTAAATCTTTCCCCTCTCACCTTAAACCTACGCCCTCTAGTTTTGGATTCACCTATCCTTGGGAAAAGACTTTGGCTATTTACACTGTCTATGACCCTCATGATTTTGTAAACGTCTATAAGGTCACCCCTCAGTCTCCAACACTCCAGGGAAAATAGCCTCAGCCCATTCAGTCTCTCCCTGTACTCAAACCCTCCAACCCTGGCAACATCCTTGTAAATCTTTTCTGAACCTTTTCAAGTTTCACATCATCCTATATCCCCTACTCTCTCCCCACACCCTCTGCACTATCCCCGACTCTCTCCCCACTCCCTCTGCACTATCCCC
>NW_025976843.1:1678-4342 GCF_021869965.1 Rhincodon typus | reverse complement strand
CCCCGACTCTCTCCCCACTCCCTCTGCACTATCCCCTACTCTCTCCCAACACCCTCTGCACTATTCCTGACATGGCTGAGAAACAGATTAGATTTTCCATATTTTCTGAGAAGGATTCTGAACAAGATTTTCTGAAGAACGGTCCCGACCCGAAGCATCAGCTTTCCTGCTCCTCTGATGCTGCCTGGCCTGCTGTGTTCCTCCAGCTCCACACTGTGTTATCTCCGACTCCAGCATCGGCAGTTCTTGCTACCTGTGACCAGAGGAGAATCTGTGTTGGGGCCTCAATTATTCACATTATTTATCAACGACTTACATAATAGCATAGAAAGTCGTGTATCCAAATGTTCCAACAACGCCAAGTTGGACAGCATTGTAGACAATGTAGATGTAAATTACAAAAGTTTTTGACAGGCTAAGTGAATGGGTAAAACTGTGACAGACAGAGTTCAGAGTAAGCAACTGTGACATTATCCATTTTGGACAGAGAAAGAATAGATCTGGGTACTTTCTGGATGGTATGAAGTTAAATACAGTGGATGTCCAAAGGGACTTGGCGGGGGATGGGGTTCAGGTGCATAGATCTTTAAAATGTCACAAACAAGTGCTGAAAATAATCAAGAAAGCTAATAGACCTGCTGACCTTTATATATACTCAGGAGGGATATATCGGCCTTGGAGTGAGTACAGCATAGATTTACAAGATTGATCCCTGGGCATTTTTTTTTCCTTTATTCATTCAGGGGATGAGGGTGTCGTTGACCAGGCAGCATTTATTGCCCATCTCTAATTGCCCAGAGGGCAGTTAAGAGTCAACCACATTGCTGTGGGCCTGGAGTCACATGTAGGCCAGACCAGGTAAGGATGGCAGTTTCCTTCCCTAAAGGACATTAGTGAACCAGATGAGTTTTTCCCAACAATTGACAATGGGTTCACAGTCATTATTAGATTCAAATGCCTTGTGGGGGTTCGTGTAAACAACACTGACCAACGTTAAGAATAAAACAAAGAACTGAGGAGGCTGGCGATCTGAGACAAAGATAGCAAAAGCAGAAACTGTTTGGAGAAACTCAGCAGGTCTGGCAGCATCTGTGGAGAGAGAAAGCAGAGTTTACATTTCAGAGCGGTGATAGCAAAAAAAACAGGTATTTATGAAGGTAGAGGGGGGGGGTGGGGGGGGTTGGGGCAGGGTAAGGCGAGAGGTGAACGGCGAGGTGGAGACAGAAACCAGAGACTGAGCTATGAACGGGAGAAAGGGATAGGTAAAGAAGGAAATTATGCTCAGCGGGCTGGGACAAAGAAAAGCCGAATAAGTGATAATAGGAGCTTAGAGTGAGACATGGGTTTGTTGCAATGAAACCTTAATGTTATCATGGGATTGGCAGAACATGGGAATAGGTAACTGTGCTAAAAGCAACCTGTGTCATAACAGGACCACATGTTCCGGTGGGTATGGGCAAAAAGTGTGGAAGGATGGAATCAGGCTCTAAAGTCATTGAACTCAATATTGAGTGTTAGAGGCTGCAGGGTCCCCAAGCGGAAAATGAGGTGATGTTCTTCCAGCTTGCGCTGAGCTTCGCTGGAGCACTGCAGCAAGCCTGAACCAGAGATGTTGGCCAGGCAACCTGGTGATGTGTTAAAGTGGCAGGGAACTGGAAGCTCAGGTTCATTTTTGTGAGCAGAACGTAGGTGTTCTGCAAAGTGATCACCCAGTATGTGTTTCATCTCCCCCGTGTCAAGGAGATCACATTGTGACCAGTGAATATAGTAGATGAGATTGAGTGAAGTGCAGGTAAATCACTGCTTTACTTGAGAGACATATCTACGGCCTTGGATAGCAAGGATGGAGGAGGTAAATGGGTAAGTGTCAAATCTTCTATGATTACCAGTGTGGGGAGATGTTGGGAATAGAAGAAGAATGGACTGGTCCAGTTCTGAAGAAGGGTTACTGGATTCTGTACACATTTTGTCAGACCTGCTGAGTTTCTCCAGCATTCTCTATGATTGTTTCAGATCTTCATCACCTTTTTAACATCCTGGTGACTCTCCCCAATACCCTTCCTTATAGTGTGGAGAACTGCACACAGTACTCCAGCTGTGGCCTAACTAATGTTATATACAGCGCCAGCATAACCTCCCAGCTCTTGTATTCAGTGCCTTGATCAATAAAGTGGGGGAGCAAGGTACATGATCAACCTTTCTCTCCTTTTATTTTGTTTTCCTCCCTTCACCCCCTTCCTTTTCCCAGTTGCCTCCTTTGTTTCTCTGTCATCCTTCCATCTCCTTGGTGCTCTTGGCCTGGTTGTCACTCTCACTCTCCCCTCTGACCTCACGCAGCAGGTTGAAGTGTGGGGTCTTTTCTTACTGTATGTTCACAAATTGTTATCTCCTGTACATTACCAATGTGACAGGGTTAATAATGGGGTATGGATTGGGTTTGAAATCTAAGCACTGGCCTAGTGGTATTATCGCTGGATTGTTAATCCAGACGCAGGTAATGTTCTGGGGACCCGGGGTCAAGTCAAATGGCAGAATTGGAATTCAATAAATATCTGGAATTAAGAATCTAATGATGACCATAAATCCATTGTCAATTGTTGGAAAAACCCATCTGGTTCACTAATGCCCTTTAGGGAAGGAAACTGCCATCCTTACCTGGTCTGG
>NW_025976843.1:0-1668 GCF_021869965.1 Rhincodon typus | reverse complement strand
GTAAAGCAAGGGCTGGAAGGGTGTGAGAATGATTTATAGAAACATTATAAGTCAAGGCTGCACATGAGGGAATAGACCCAGAAGTGAAATTGTTTTCAATTCACTCAGATGTAGGAGTCGCTGGCTGGGCCCAGCATTTCTTGCCCGTCCCTAGTTGCCCCTTGAGAAGGTGGTGGTGAGCTGCCTTCTTGAACCGCGGCAGACCATGTGCTGTGGATTGACCCACAATGCTATTAGGGAATGGAATTCTAGGATTTTGACCCAGCGACAGGGAAGGAACAGCGAACTGTCACTATCACCATTAGACAGTAAAGTGATAGAGAGGATTGTCTGCCCACTATCAAACAGAGGAATCTAGATGGGCAAAGACCAACGTTTATCTTGTTCACCTTTTCCTAGCCCTGCAGTCAGATGATAAAACAGCAACGTAATTGTGGACTATTCAGTCCAATGAAACAACAGACCCAGTCACAAGGTGAGTACAATGCCCATTGATGGAGGTTAGTGACAAATAGAAATATGCAGAAGTTAGGTCATACAAACAAGATACGGGGAGGCAATGGCCTCGTGGCATTATCACTGGACTGTTAATATGGAGACCCTGGTAATGTTCCCACCAGGGGATTTGAATTCAATAAAAATCTGGAATTAAGAATCTTACGATGACTGCGAATCCATTGTCGATCACTGGGGGAAAAACCCATCTGGCTCACTAACGTCCTTTAGGGAAGGAAACTGCCATCCTTACCTGGTCTGGCCTACATGTGACTCCAGACCCACAGCAATGTGGTTGACTCTGAACTGCCCTCTGGGCAATTAGGGATGGGCAATAAATGAGATTCTGAAATACCCAATGAAGCCCATATCCCATGAAACAAGGTTAACTTTACCCTCCGTATTTGTGTAGTATCCTGCACACTGTTACAAAAGAATGACCTGTAAGGTCCTCTGTGGTAAATTACTTGTGAAACGATATGGTGGTAATAACAGGTAAGTCCGATGGTTCAAACTCCATGGATACATACCTAGATAAACAAAACTACTGTCAGTATATGACCATGATGCTCTTGGGTAGTGGTACAAATCCACCTGGTTCATTTAGTGTCTCCATTTGCAGCTCTAGTCCCTATACCCAGGTGGTTCCATGCTAACATCTCTCTACACTGGCCTAGCACATCTTTCTGTAGCATTAAAACTGTTCCCAGTCTAAATCACCATTCCAAATGGAGAACAGACAATAATATAGAATGGGAACACCACCACCTCCATGTTTCCCTCCAAGTCACTCACCATCCTGACTTGGAAATATCTCTCCACTCCTTCACTGTTGCTGGGTCAAAATCCTGGAATTCCCTCCCTAAGGGCATTGTGGGTCAACCCACAGCCGGTGGACTGCAGTGGTTCAAGAAAGCAGCTCACCCCCACCTTCTCAAGGGGGCAATTAGGGACGGGCAATAAATATTGGCCCTGGCAGTGACGCTGACATCCCACAAGAGAATAAAAGAAGCTGAAATTAAGTTAGAGGTAACAAGGTGTAGAGCTGGATGAACACAGCAGGCCAAGCAGCATCAGAGCAGCAGGAAGGCTAACGTTTCGGGCCTTTTTCTGAAGAAGGGTCTAGACCCGAAACATTAGCTTTCCTGCTCCTCTGATGCTGCTTGGCCTGCT
>NW_025976842.1:0-7234 GCF_021869965.1 Rhincodon typus | reverse complement strand
CTCTGCTCCTATGATGCTGCTTGGCCTGCTGTGTTCATCCAGCCCTGCACCTTGTTGTCGAGGATCAGAGGACTTAAGTATAAGAACCCAGACCTAGGTTAGAGACTGTGAGATGCTTCTTACCACACAGAGTCATCAACCTCTGCCAGCAGTTGCAAGGAGTAGGGTTTGCTGCAAATGTGCAAATAGAGTATGGAAGAGTTCATAAGAGTGACAAAATATCTATGTATAGAAGGTAGTTTTTGTAGCTGTTGTTGTGTCACTCGGTCACCGCACTCTCCTGGGATGTATTTAATTACTTTCAACATTCACAGAGGAAATTCCCAGAGTTTCTTTTCTCCTAAATTGGCTGAAGGGTTTTCTTCCTTTTCTTTTCACAGGAGGTAGCAGAGTGGGGGAGGGGGTGACAATGTGTAGAAGTTTACATCATACCAGGATGGGACCAAATCAATCGATCAGCTAGTCTTTCCAAACCCTTTTCACGAGATTGATTTTTCATAATGTGAAAAATTTTATGAATTTCTATGTTATAAAACCATTGTTCTCCAAACTCCAATCCATCCAGATTTATTCCAACTGACAATTATCCTGCCGATCCAAACCTAACTTCCTCAGTTTGGCAAAATCAGTTAAGAATTGTTCCCTGTCGCCTTTAGTCGAGATGTACTGTGACCATTTTCTTGTGTACAATGTATGACTGAAATGCGCCTCAGCTGGAACCCACACGGAGTCTACATTGACTTGTGACCTTCATCAATCACTTCCCTTCAGAGGAAACTATTTGTAACATTCCATTTACAAAAGTTTAAAAGGCACTCTTGGGTTTGTTCACAGCATTTAGCCTAGTTTCCCTCGAGGCAATTACAAGTGCTGACTCAATATTCATTCACCCAGAAAGCAATCCAGAAAGATACAGGATCACCAGAAGCAAGTAACATTTTCACCCTAGTATCTGTGGATATGAGGTATCAAATTTACTCTGAAATTGGTGAGAAATAACTTTGCAATATATGCTATAACCAAGGGAAATTATAGATGCCAAATGCCACCTTAAGAGGATGGTTTCTTTTGGCTGCTATTCAGAACTGTACAGAAAACATCCATGTTGCTCACACAGCTTCAGTAATCCAGTTCAGTGACTTCAATAAACTACACTATGGTGCTAGGTTTCCACAGAAACACAACACATGCTAAAATTTATGACTGAACGGATGATCAATATATTATTTTTCAAAAAAAGTGATTCCATGAAATATGCAATCACTGTTTTGAAAATTACTGTGTACCTAATACTACAGATGGTTTTGAAAATTATTTCAAATCAAAATCATGGAAAGTTCTCCCTAATCCCAGTTATACTTCAGTTTCTAAACTGACAAATCCACATAAGGGCAAGTTCTCAGTACCTTTCAAAACGAATGTTTCGCTACCTCCATATCGGAGAAAGCCACTAACTGCCTCTTCCATTCTGGCATTCAATTAACAGAATTTCTTTTGCCCATTCCAAAACTCCCAAAATACACATCAACAGACTCTCAGTGCAAGGCCTTGGTGGCCCCAGAGATGCTGTAATTTATCTTAGAAGATCAGAAAAACATTCACCATTGCACATTTTTTACTAATCATTTTCATGTGTTCCATAGCACCCTACATAGCACGTATCAGCTGTTATTATAAAATGGAATTGGGTAATAAATGAAATAATTACTTTAATTTCTGCAAATAATCCTTCCTATGCTTTACTTGCAAACATTTTGATCTGATTTGCAGTGTTTGTTTTTCTAATTTGTTTTCACAAATCAGGTTTAATGCAGTAGAACTATATATTTTTTTATGGCGCTGGTTACCGAAGAATCTTAGGCTCTGGAATGGGTCACATACAACTGCTTTGCTGCTCAGACATTTAACATTTAACTTCTGACATGAAACAAGTTGATGTAGCTATAAAACCTCAACATTACAGAAAATGGCAAAATCCTCAGGTCAAATATCAAATGTTGAAACAAACTGTACAATGTCAGAGTGTCAATAGAGCAAATCATTTTTACTGTCATCATCACTTCCTTACCATGACACCAAGGTCTCTGATCCCAAAAGCTGGCAGCTTTTATTCTCTGGGTTTATGATTGAAGGGTTCAGGAGTAGTTGTGCATCCACTGTCACAACAGGCCGAGCCCTGCATGTGAAGAATAAAGATTTTATGGTCTTTGTCAAAGGAAACACTGATGGATTGCAAAAAAATCTAATTATAATATACAGCCAAAACAGTAATGGATTAATTGATACTTTTGCAGCTATTATTTCAAAGATCATTATTCTACACCTGATAGAAAAAAACAACAATGTCAGGTTTAGGCAACATGGCTGCCTTGGAAAATATTTTTTAAAGTTCTTTTACCAAAATAATAACACTTACCAATTGTCCCAACCAGTTCATTAAGTAAGCGCAAAAGGCACATGTGGGTTGATATGATGGACTGTGTCTGACACACACAGAGACATATGGGATGTGCCGATGTCTGGTACACACGACACACATGCAGATGCCAATGGTTGTTGGTGGTAGCAATGAGATGGGAGTATAAGATGGTAAGATTTGGTGTAGAACAAGATCACTGGTTGGAATGGGACGTTGACAACAAAGGTTGGATAATTTGTTTCCAGGAGGAATGCGACTGGATTCAAAGAGATGGGGATTGCAGAGTGGAATGGGAATGAGTTGGGGATAAATGGGAACGGGGATCATTTGAGAAGAATGTAGCGGATGGAATGTGTAGTTGCTATAATGAGGTCAGCCAGCTGGACCTCATAGGATATGAGTTCCCTGATTGGGGCTGTTAACCTGGTCCAATCAGGGAGCCCTGGCTGACAGATAAAGAGGAGTGTCAGAGATTCGGGCACTGAGAACTGACTCTGAAGAGGCAGTATTAGAGTCAAGGACTTTTCTTGTGTAAATAAAGGGTGACTTGGTGATGGGATACCAGCCTCTGCAAAGTTATTTCAATGGTGACGCCAGTAAAGTACATTACTGAGGAAACTCGCTTGCAACAGTCATCTTTGAGTTGGGATAAGCCTTTCTTGCATCATGCCATTATTTGGGAAGCTTGACTTATTCAATCCTGCTGAAAACTGAGCCCAGTATGCAGAAAGAATGTATTATTTTTCCAGGCAAACATCATTGAGGTAGATGAAAAGCATGAGCAATTCTCCTGATAGCCTGTGGAGCTGCAGCTTCTTCCATTATTAGGAGCCTAACATTCCCTGAGGCACCAGATACTAAAACCTTTCAAGAATTGACAGACATAATTAAGGAATGTTATGATCCCAAGTCTCCTCTGAGATGTTATTATTTTTACTCAGCAATTCGAGAACCAGGGAAATCCGTATTGGGGTTTTTGACAAGGTTAAGACAACTGGCAGAGGCATATGTCTTTGGTTTAACCCTTAATGAGATGCTGAGAGACTGTTTGGCATATGAGATTAATGATGTAACCATTTAAAAATGCCTATGAGTTGAAGCCCAACTGGACTTCAAACAGGCACTACAACTGGCTTTATCATTGGAAAATGCAGCAAGTGAAGCATGAGAGTTACTGGGTATTCCGATCGAAGTGGATACCCTCGCCAGTCTGACCAAGCTTGGGGAACACTGCTTGAGAGAAAGCAATTGCATAGCCTCACTCAGGACGTATCCTGAACAGAGGGACTGTAGGTTGGCCCACCACAAAACTCCAAAACAAAGCCAACAAAGGCCAAACAGTTAAAATTTTCTTCAGGATCTGGTCCGGAAAACTCATTGGGCTCCAAACTCAACTGGTGCTGCCCATTCCATAAACTGTACTGGTTTAATAATTATTTCTGATAACTTGGAGTATTTTTATAGGTCTTTTTGTATGCAAGTTGTAAAACAATACAGTGTAATACAAAATAGCTCCTCATAAGTACAAGAAAATGTTCATATTTTGGATCTTTAAAATTAATATTAATATGGGATCCTGTTTATTAATTATATATTTGTAAATTGGGGACTGCCTGTTGACATAAGCGAGTGCGATATAGTTGCGATTAAGGAGACGTGGATGCAGGGTGACCAGGGATGGGAACTGAATATCCAGTGGGAGTGAATTCTGAGGAATGGCAGACAAAGAGGAAAAGGAGGCGAGTAACATTGCTAGTTAAAGAGAACATTAACAAAGTAATGAGAAAGAAAAGTAGCTCCAAAGATGTGGAATCTGTATGGATAGAGCTTAGTAACATCAAGGGGCAGAAAACAATTTTGGGAATCTTATATAGAACTCCAAATTGTCATGGTAATGTTGGGGAAGATATTAAATGTGATATTAGAGACACAACCAATAAAGGTATAGCTATAGTTGAGGGGAGGTGATGGCCTAGTGGTATTATTGCTCGACTATTGATCCAGAGGCCCAGGTAGTGTGCTTGGGATTCTGGTTTAAATCTCATCTCTCTGCAGATGGTGGAATTTGAATTCCAACAAAAGTCTGGAATGAATAGTCTAATGATGACTATGAAAGTGTTGTCAATTGTCAGGAAAATCCCATCTGGTTCACTCATGTCCTTTTAAGGAAAGAAATCTGCTGTTCTGACTTGATTTGGCCAAGATGTGACACCAGACCTACAGCAAGTTGTTAACTCTTAACCGCCCTCTGGGCAGTTGGTGATGAGCAATAAATGCTGGTCTGAATGGATAATAAAGAAAATTGGGTAACTTTAAGCTGCATGTAGATTGGGCAAATGAAATCTGTAACAATGCTAGAGAGGAGGATTTGCTATACTGTGTAAATGACTGTTTTCTGAATCAATGAGTTGAGGAACCAAACAGAGAACAGGCAGTCCTAGATTGGGTACTATGTAGCTAGAAAGGAATAATTGGCAATCTAGCTGTGTGGGGTCCCTTGGGAAAGAGTAACCACAATATAATAGAATTTTTCATTAAGGTGGAGAGTGACATAGTTGATTTTATGACCACAGTCCTGAAACTAAATAAAGGAAACTGCAATGGTATCAGATGTGAGTTTGCTTTGGTAAATCGAGGAACGTTACTTAAAGGGTCGACGGTGGACAGGCAGGCGTCTGAAAGACTGCATGGAGGAACCACAACAATTGTTCATTCCCGTCTGGCACACAAATGAAATGGGAAAGATGGCCCAACTTTGGCTAACAATGAAAATTAGGAATAGTATTATATCTGAGGAAGGAGCGTACAAATTGGTCCAAAAGAACCCAACAGACCTGATGGTTGGGAGCAGTTTAGATTTTGGCAACGGAGGATAAATGGATTGAGTAAGATGGCAAAAATAGAGTACAAGAATAAGGTTGCAAGAAACATACACACTGATGGTTAAGGCTTGTATAGATATGTGAAAATAAAAAGAACAGTGAGGACAAATGTAAGGCCCTTTATAATCAGAAACTGGGGAAGTTATAATGGGGAATAAAGAAATGGCAGACCAATTAGATACACACTTTGGCTCTGTCTTCACAAAGGAGGACACAAATTCCCAAAAATGTTAGGGAACCACATAGTCTAGTAAGAGAGAGGAACTGAGGGAAATTAGTATTAGTCAGGAAATAGTGCTGGGGCATTTGATGGGATTAAAGGCCAATAAATCCCCAGGGCTTGGTAATTTACATCCCAGAGTACTTACGGAAGTGGCCGTAGAAATAGTGGATGCATTGGCAGCCATCTTTCAAGATTCTGTGGACTCTGAAACAGTTCCTATGAATCGGAGAGTAGCTAATTTAACTCCATTATTTTATAAAGGATGCAGAGAGAAAACAGGGAGTTATAGATCTGTTAGGCTGAC
Organism: Rhincodon typus; assembly: GCF_021869965.1. Lineage (NCBI taxonomy): Eukaryota > Metazoa > Chordata > Chondrichthyes > Orectolobiformes > Rhincodontidae > Rhincodon > Rhincodon typus. The sequence continues at coordinate 1,406 of NW_025976842.1, read as the reverse complement.
AGTGGTAGTGGGGAAAATGCTCGAGTCCATTATAAAAAATGTAATAACAAGCACTTGGGGTTGGGGTGGGGTGTGAGTTACAGGATTAGGCAGAGTCAGCATGGATTTACAAAAGGAAAATCATACTTGACAAATCTATTGGAATTTTTTGCAGATATAACAAGGCGAGTAGATAAAGGGGGGGGCAGTGGATATGGTTTGCTTGGGCTTGTAGAAGGCTTTTGATAAAGTCCCACCGGAGAGATTAACATGTAAAATTAGAACACTTGGGACTGGGGTAAGTGTGCTGACATGGACAGAGAACGGGCTGATGAATAGGAAACAAACAGTAGGAATAAACAGCGTTTTTCCAGGTGGCAGCCAGTGACTAGTGGGCTGTTGCAAGGATCAATGCTTGAACCCGAGCAGTTCATGATATATATTAATGATTTAGATGAGGGATAGGTACATTGATGAGAAGGGTTTAGAGGGATATGAACCAAATGTGGGCAATTGGAACTAGCTGAGTGGGCATCATGGTTAGCATGGACCAGTTTGGGCCGAAAGGCCTGTTTCCATTGTGTATTACTCTATTTCTGCCTCTACTTTTGCCCATAAGGTGAATGGCACTGGGCAGGCCTTGCAGAATCATGGAATTGCTTCCTAGTCAACATGTAAGCTGACATTGGCTACTCTGATAGTCCCTAGACACTGCTGTAAGACCTCCGGTTATTTAATTAGGACTTCACTCAGGCAGTCAGTTTCTAATTGAAATATGTTACACCAATCTAGGTGAGTCTCTCTCCATCAATTTTACCCATCAAGCTGTGCCCTAGCCTTTTACTAAAATCAGTGGCAATTGACCCAGCTGCTTTTTATAAGAGACTAGAACTGACGATTCACTAGAGTTGAATGAAAAAAATATTTTAGGAAAGTTGGTCAGGTGAAATAAAACAATACATCAGCAGTAATTCTATAGACAAAGAGGATTTCTATACGCTTCAGGGTTTCAACACAGGTTAACTCAAATGGATAGGACTCTGCACAGGCTTAGAGACATGAAGGAGAAATTATGATTCTTGCTACAAACTAGAATCCTAAACAAATTTGTCATGGTGGAAGCTTGGTCACTACGAAGCTGCTATCTTTAATGACAGGTATTGAAATTTTAGATTTCAAGGAAACAGAATCTTGATGAGGGCACTGCTGTGGATGTGGCATATGTGGATGTCCAGTAGATATTTGATAAAATGCCACACAGCAGACCTGTGAGCAGAGTTGTATCTCGTGGAATAAAAAGCAACATGTATGCAGAATTGGCTGAGTGTCAGGAAAGAGACAGAGAAGCTGTTAATGGATAACAAGGTGTAGAGCTGGATGAACACAGCAGGCCAAGCAGCATCAGAGGAGCAGGAAAGCTGATGTTT